>NC_056726.1:109156041-109435407 GCF_019279795.1 Protopterus annectens
TCCTGCCAAAGCAGAGAAAATTCTTTCCACTACTTCAAAAGCAGACCGTCAGAGGGAGGAGGTGGCTAATGAAGCAGAGAGGCCATGCTTCTGTCCCATTGGATCCATCTGACCCAAAGGCAATCCACCCAAGGTACAGGCCACAGTCGAGCTGTCCAGAGCTGAGGTTCTGAGGGGCAGAGACAGCTCCAACAATTTTGGAGTTAACTCCAGCACCTCGGATCCAACCAGGACACTTCAGCTCCGATGGCCACTCTGCTCAGAATTTGTCAGAGCTAGAGCATTCAGAGAAACCTTCTGATCAAAGGACACCAGTACTCTCTGTTCCAAACCAGATGGTCTCGGTAAACTCAGATCCAAGAACTCCAAAACGAAGTGTCAAATTGGAGAAGGAGAGATAATAGAGCTAGTGAAGACTTCCTGACCGTAGGGGGTCGGTGCTGGGAGAACACCCATCTGTATCTGTGCCAAGAGAAACTTCCTCATCATTTTATCCATGTCAGCTTCAACAAGACTCCTGGAAGAAAGAGATGAAGCAATAGATGGCGACGTAGACTGCTGTCTCGTGAGGATGGGAAAGAGGACTCTAGAAGGAACATTTTCTATAGTTGGAGAGTATCAGACCCAAAGAAGTTCCTTCACAGCCAAAGTACTCTGATCCGAAGACATTTTAGGTTGATGTTGAAGAAATCTTGCAGCTGGACAGCTTTGGATCCAACTTGGAATTTTTAAGTGGAGGCTCCATAGAGGATGGAACTGAAGAACCTGACTTTTTCAGGCACTTTTTTGGAGTGCCCTTGGAAGTTATTTTAGGGGGCTGAACCCCAGATATGGCTTCTGAAAAAGAAGTCGGTAGTAGAGGTTTTAAGATTTTTGGTCCACTATAGCTCATGGATTACCACTTTTGACATATGTCACAATGCACATTAAGGTGTTCTAGATGTAAATAGTAGATGCACAGGTAATGGTCATCAGAATAAGGTAGCTTATGGCCACACTTTTTGCACTTATTAAAGCCTTTCTCAGACATCACAGAATAATACCAACAAACACCAACTAACAAGAAAAAAGGTTTTTTTTTTGTTTAAAAAAAAAAAAAGTAAGGAGGAAGAAAAGGGAAAAGGATAAACAAGTACCACCAACGGTACTGAAGGATACACCACTGTGTAAAAAAGGAAAGTTTATCACAAAAAAAATAAGGAAAGTTTGTCACAAAAGAAGGTTTTTAAAGTCTTAAGGAAAATATCAGCAATTGCATAACAGAAATACACTAAGTGCATGCAGTTATATAAAAAATTTGAAAGAAATTATCGAAAAAAGCACTTATCTCCGAAATAAGCTTGACAGCAAAGCTAAGAGGTTGGTGCATTATGGGTAGGGAGGAGCTCAAGAGTTTCAGTTAGCCACGAGCTATAGTAATGGCAGAGTTGGATTCAAGCTTAGAATATGAACACAATGGTAGAGGAATGAATGAAAATCAACATCAGATCACCTATTCACAGTAGCTGCTGCCCTGGACACATAGTCAGCATACTCATATACACTCTTAAAGGAATGAAAGAGAAGCAAGTACAAAATTCAATGAGGACCTACATCTTGAAGATAAAACAGTGGAATAAATGTTCCTCAGATTATCAAAACAAGTCAGCATGTATTTCAACAAATGAGCCTGATAATTCAAGTCTAAAGTTGGGGAGGATTAAATTCTTTTCCCAAACCTGCCAAAAGTTTTTTCATCCTAGTCCAAATTAGAAGGATTATTCACCATTTTTTGTAAGCAGCTGGACTAAAAACAGAAATAGCTGCTAGGTCTGACCTGGGATGAGAAAACAAATATTTGTTATGACCAAGGAACTTTACAAAGTCAGTCTGCCTTTTCTGAGGCTGAAGGTTAACTATCAGGCATACTGCAGGCAAAATGAAACATATCCTGCAAGTCTCGCAACAAAGGAGGAATAGGACTTGACAGTGGTATATAGCCACTTGTAACATGTCATAATATTTCTTAAAACATGCAAGAGCAACAATGTGTTCCCACTGAAACAAACTATTAATTCTGCACACAGTCTCAGAAAAAGAAAATTCATCTAAGAAATAGCAAAGAAAATAGCACCAGCTACCTGATAAAGAACTAGCTCACACAAAACAATCAGATATAAAGAAAAACAGGCTGAGCCAATCACCACGGCTTATATCAGCCGTGGTGACTGGCTCAGCCTTTTCATCTAAGAAATACTCTGAGGAAACAAAAAAGAAAAAGCACAACAAATCCCACAGTAATGTACTGATTTAATACAAACTAAGCGCCTTCATCCCACACTAAAAAACAAGAGATTTCATCAGAGTTAAAAACACCATCCTCTTCCTGCTCTAAATATTTAATCAAAATAGTTCATCCAGTCAAATGCTTACATCACTAAAATCAATTATTGGTGCAATATAAAAATCAATTTCTAAATTACGAAAACATTTTCATTCACAGATAATACATCACAAAGTCTTGACTTAAAAAAAATGAAGTAAACTTTCTAAATGAAGGGCGATGTGAGACGAAAGCACTTAGTTTTATTAAATAAATCAATAAGTTATTGTGGGACTTGGTGTTTTATTTTTTTTCAACAGTTTGTTGGATTTGTGTGCATTGGAAACTCTGAGGAAACACTTTCAACTGAATCAGAATCTGGGATTTGAGCAGAAAATATATAAGATGCCCTATCCTATCACGATCATCTGACAAGAAATCCTTAGAAACTGAGGAAAATTACTTATTTCTTCGACACAATTCTATTCATATTCTAGAGGTCTGAAGCCTGCAATAAACCTTCACCCAAAGTCATAAAGTCTCCCTTATCAACAGAAAAACACTCTGAAGAAGACAAATGTTGTAGTTTTTGTTTCTTTTTTCTGGGGACATCCTAGAAGGGGGCTGACTTGGGGGTATCTTATCCTGAGGAACGGATTTCTGTGCCATACTATGCAGAGATATACCCCTTGATGAAACTTCCATACAAGAAGAAAGTGACTATCCCACACCCATTAAGGACACCTGAACAGCTGCAAAAAGTGGGGCTAATCCCCAGTCCTTAGTGGCTGAAAAGACAACACCAGTAGGATCCAGAGAAAGGGTGAGTGGTCTGAGGTACAACAACCAACCACTTCAGAGTCACCCACCAGCAAGGGCTCCTTAGATGGTTTCTTTTTCTTCTGAGCAGAATATATACAAATATCTTTTACACATTTTATATATATATATATATATATATATATATATATATATATATATATATACATACATACACACACCTGCATACACACATATATTACATACACACACACATATATATATATATATACATACACACAAACACACACACACATTGTGTGTGTGTGTGTGTGTGTGTGTGTGTGTGTATAGCTATATATATATATATATATATATATATATATATATATACACACACACACACACACACCGTGTGTATGTACATACACACACACATATATATATATATATATATATATATATATATATATATATATATATATGTATGCATCTCTACACATACATGTGTACATGCAATATGCATATACCTCTGTACACGACATGTGCTTATAAAAGTGTACATATACACACACAGGTAGCAAAGAGATGCTTCATTATATGTTAACATGAACAAAAAATGAGAATGATCAATTTTTAACAAGGATCTAGTGAATATACATTTTTAATTTAAATATACTCTAGCTTTAGGGTACACATTTTTGGACAAATGGGGGAATCATAAGTTGCAAAACCAAGCCACTTACTTTTATAGTACAAGATATTTAATTTGCAACATAAACACATCACCCTAAATATTCCATTTAACTGTTTTCCATTGATTTCAATGAGTTTTGGTGACTGCATAAGCTGTCCACCAAATAGGGATTTATGTAGTTTCCACAGTTTTTAAAGTGCCTTGCAGGTGATTTTGTATTCTACTTATATGTTTCAACATTGTCTAATCTCAGTTCTTTTTGTTTGTTTACTTGTTTAAGTATCACTATGCCTCAAATTATATTTAAATATGAAGATAAGGAAGGATTACTAACAATAGTAATAATAAAATATAATAAGAGAATCTGGACTCTAGCTAATATTTACTGGTTTCCAGGTATAGGAATGGCAACAGTGAAGAAACATATAAATCTAATCAATACAGTTCAAAACGGGGTCCTTATTTTGGGTGGAGATTTTAATTGCATTATAGATCATTCTGAGACTACAAATAGTAGACCTATTCATTTATCTCCATTAGGAAAAGCGCTCAAAAACTGGACGAGTAACTTAAATCTGATTGACACCTTTACTTATAAAGAAAATACCTCTTTAACATATTCACATAGAGATTATAGATTCAATACTCCAACTAGAATTGACAAACATTACATATCCCAAGATCTAAACACAAAAGTAATTAATTTTACCATATCTTTTCAGATCATAATTCCTTTATTCTTAAAATGGAATCTGACTTTAAAAAACATAACCCAACTAGAATTCCTGCCTATATTATTAATTTATAGCAATTCAAACCATGGCTACATTCAGAAATAAATTATTTTCTAGAAACTAACCTCTTAAAAGATACAAATATAGTAATTTTAACGGATACATTAAAGACTTTTTTACTTGGCAAAATTCTTTCATGGTACAAAAACAAAACCAAATAATGGGAATTAGAACTGCAAAATATACAAAAACAATTAATTGATATAAACATAAACAAGTCCATTGATGCATCCACAAAGAAAAAAGGAATAGATCAACTAAATAAAAAATATAATGAAATATTAGCATTGTCACCTCACAGCAAGAGGTTCTCCCATTCGATTCTCGGCTGCAGCGTCTTCTGTGTGGAGTCTACATGTCTTCCCCGCGGCTAAGTGGCATTCAAAAGGCATGCATAAATGGGTATGCCTTTGTTGAAGATTGGGCGTCGAGCTGGCACCTCGGCACAGTAAAAATCAACTGCCAATCATTAGAGGACCGGAGTTCCGCTGTGGCGACCCCTAACCGGGAAAAGCCGAAAGAAGAACAACATTAACACATAAGACCAATTTACCTTTAGAAAAATTGAAAATTAATTCATACTTGATGTCTCCTAAACACTTACATAGATTATCAATGAGAATAAAAAAAATCCACTGAAAACGTCACAAAAATTATACGAGGGTAAAAGTAACAGAGCAGTTTCAGATATCAGTGATATTCTTGATGCTTTTAAACATCATTCTGATCTTCGCACCAATATTCCTTTTAACTCAAATTCTATAAATATTGATATAGACTTATCTAATATAAACAAATTACCAGGGAAAATAAAATTAGACTTACAACAACAAATTGCATTAAAAGAGATACTTGATAAAATTAAGCAAAGCAAAAATAATAAAGCCCCTGGAATAGATGGAAGTATTAATGAAATATATAAATCATTACCAACTCCTCCCTTAACTTTATTTCACAATGCTCTAAATGTAATTCATTCTCAACATGTGGTTCCTCCCTCTGAGATATTCTCTAATTACTCCTACTCTAAAGGAAAATAAAAATTCATCTTTGTGTAGTTCATATAGACCTATTTCACTTCTTAACAACAATTATAAAATCTTTACATCCATTTTAGTAAATAGGATCAAGAAATCCTTAATAAATATTATACATGATCAAACAGGCTTCATTTACAACAGACAAACACATGACAACATTCAAAGGATTCTCACTCTTATAGATGTTAACAGAGATAATCAAGAGGCTCTTTTAATTGCCTTTGATATCGAAAAAGTGTTTGACACTTTACAGTGGAACTTTCTTTTTAAATCACTAGAAATGTTTGATTTTTCCTCCCAATTTATACATTTGATAAAAAGTCTACATAGTAACAATCTTGCTTATATAAAACTTGGTCCATTTACTTTGGAAGCCATAAAAATTACCAAAGAAACTAAACAGGGATGTCCTTTGTCTCCTATTCTATTTGCCTTAGCCATTCAAATATTTGCAATTACTATTTGTCAATCCCCAAAAATAACTGGTATTAAAATACGTGGACAATTCAACTCTAAAATCATGCTTTTTTGCAGATGACATTCTTCTTACTATTTCAGAAGAATCTCTCAAAGAATTAGATTTACTAACTGCTAAATTTTATCTTAATTCAGATTTTAGAATAAGTAATAAAAATCTAGACATATGATATTAAATAAAACACATAACACACATTTTAACTAAAATCACGTAATTGGCACATCAGTGTCATCCATAAACTAAACCACTTAGGAATAACCTTATGTGAGAACACAAATACAACTGTAACCACAAATTATACAAATATTTTACCTACTATAAAATCACTAATAGAAAAATGAAACAAATTGTTTTTAAATTTTGAAGACAGACTACAATTAATAAAGATGACCCTACTCCCAAAGAAATTATATTGTCCAAGCCATTTCTATGTCTTCAAGTAAAATGATATTAAATGAGTTTAACAAAATCTTATTACATTTCTTATGGTATCCAAAAAGAAACAGAATTGCACTTTATCATCACATCAGACCATGGGAACAAGGGGAAATAAACTTTTCAGATCTTGATTCTTATATTAAAGCTTCCATTCTCAAATTAGCCATTAATTGGTTAGATCCTAATTCCCCATCCGCATGGAAATCTCTTCATACAATCACTTTTTTAAATGAAAAACAACATAATATAGCAAAACCTACCAAATTAAACATAATAAATCATATTTATAGCAATATTAGAATATTTATAAACTCATCATTGATATAAACCTCTGGTAGGAACTATTAATCCCCTTCAGGATTTCTAAATTTTACCAACAGAATTCACAAAAATGTCTTTCAAGACTGGGATTCAAAACAGTTCATTTGTTGGCAACACTGCATAAAAGATCTAACAGCATTACAGTCTCATGAGATAAAAAAATATTTATAATATCTCAGACTCTGATTAGATTATTTTTCATAGTATTATTTCTCACGCTCAGGATCTTTTCAGAATAATAAATAACTCCATTTAAAATTAAACCTAAGTTGATTCTTCATATTCAAAATCAGATATACAAGAATCAGAATTGGCCAAACTTAATCTCTAAATGAAAAACAAATCCACAACTCTACACAAACGCAAATGCAGGCTTCTTTTACTAGACAAAATATCACAACAAAGCTTTCGGATTAAATAATCCTTCATCAGTGTTACAAATACAAAAGTTCAATACTCAATAAGTACACATCTAAAACAATCACATGACACAGCCATTCTATAACAACAAATCAATTAAAAAATGAATATTCAATAACAAAATTTAAATATCCTTCATTAAAGGCATATACAGAATAAAAAGTAGTGTGAAACTATTATTATAAAAACATATGAAATTGTATATTTATCTCAGTTACATTCATATCTATATGCAAATATGCATTTCTAAATAAAAAATATATATATACATATACCCATGTATATACATACATACACATACATATATATCAAACCTTTTTCATATTGTATTTAAAATTAATATTACATAACATCTCTCTGTTTCAATTTTAAAATTGGTTTGATTGTAACATGTTTATTTATTCCTGGAAAGGTACCTGCCTGTAACCGTACAATCCATTCATACTCTTTCACATCTAGCCTATTAATATCTCCACGCCTTGTATTAGGGTTTAAAAACTCAATAACTCTAAAAATAAAGTCATGGCTGGAACATTGTTCTTGAATATGCTTCGCTAGTGAGTTACTATCAATCCCCCTACAAATGTCTGACTTATGTTACAGAATTCTATCCCGTAGTCTTCTGGAACATTTTCCTACATAAAAGGCCACACAGGCTGTGCATGTTGCTAGATATACCATTAAAGTTGTATTATATTGGCCATACAAGTAAAAGAGTATTTTCTTTTAGTGGTTGGATGTACAAAATCTGCTAATTGACAAATGTTCACACAACATGAACAATTATGGCATGGTATTGTCCCTTTCGTCTTGAGTTTAATACTCTTTGATTGATTTAAGAAAGAATCCTTATAACAAACATTGTTTTAGATTTTTTGAATTCTTATAACTAAACATAGGTTTATCAGTTAACCATTTTTTATGTCTTGAGATATACCCAAGTATATCCCAATTCTCCTGAATAATGCTTTCTATACCCTCAGTAGCTCTACAATATGTCATGGCATATCTCAGAGGTTGAACCTTGTGTGATGTATTGTTAGTATCTACACTATAGAATCTGAGAAATAAGGTTTAGCCACACTCTCTCAATGACATGTCTTGTTTAGTACTATTTAATTCATTAATATCATATCCTTTATTTTTAAAATAATTTGTCACTTCTTCCATTTGTTCAATACATTGCCCATTCTTGTATTTAATCTACTAACCCTCATGTATTGGCTCTTAGTCACACTTTTAAATATGTGTCTAGCATGCATGCTATCCCTATGTAAATATTTGTTAGCATGCATCTCTTTCTTATATATACTAATATCTAATTCACCTCCAGCTAATGTGACACATACATCCAAAATAACTAATCATTGATGGAGATGTTTTCATTTCAAATTAAAAAAATTCTTAATCTCTAATCTTTACAAAATCCTAATAAACTACAAAAGTATACCAAACAAAAATGTTGGAAATTTATTGATAAAGGTCAAAATTTAAGTTTGTCTCCAGAAGTCATATCCAATCTACTATTCTCTGTGAAATTAACTTCCAATCTCCAAATGTGGAAAATCTTTACGTGGGAATTCTTACAAAGAGATTTTTATACTCCCAACAGAGTTGCTAAAATACAATCTCCACTGTTGTTTGTTGGAGATGTTCTATGGAATGTTCAGCTGATTGGGAACACATTATTTATGGTTGTAATAAAATTAATAAGTATTGGGTTGACATAGGTAAATTTTTGTCAAGTTTTATTTACAGATGCATTTACTTTATCCAAACCCCTAATTCTATTTAATGTAAATGTCATAAATACTATGATGAGAAACAATTTTTATCTCCTCTTGACTATTTTAGCAATGGCAAGAAAATGTTTAACTAGAAAATGGAAATCATCTGCACCACCCACCTCTGAAGAGTTTCTTTTATTATTGGAAGAATCAGCTTTCACAGAAATAAAAGTCAAGGAAACAATAATTTACTCCAGGAAACAGACTGATAATCCTTGGATCAAAGTTTTTAATGTTGTTTAAATATCTTGGATGTATATTGGTAAATGGACAGTTTTATTATTTATTTCTTGTGAAATATTCCTCATATTAGGCCGAATGTAAATATTGTATATAGTTATCTACTCAAAATTTACCTTAGAATGTAACATTCTCATATGTTTAAATTTAATACAATTGTTTGAACACAAGAAATATATGTACATAGTTCTATGACTGCAGACCTATGCATACACTCAATTTCAAGGCAGGCCATACCTCATTCAAACTGAAGAATATACAGTCATGCTATGCACTTTTTTATAAATCATTTTTTTTGTTTTCCTGTACAAGTGATCCAACACTTTTTGGGGCCTGTCAATCATGTCAAAGCTTTAAGTTACAATAGGAAGAGGAAGCTTGAACTTTATTGCTAGATGTCAAGAAAAGTATTCAATATTAGTTTTAGTATATTACTTGCTAAGATTTGCTGTTATTTATGCTGTATTGCTAATTCTTCATCTATTTCCAAGTATATATATATATAAATATGTATATATATAAATATGTATATATATATATATATATATATATATATATATATACTTTCTAAAATTATAATATTACATTCCCCTCGCTTATTTTTAATATTATATTTTTTCTTAACGTTTGTTTTCCCACTACAAATAGATGTTTATCAAGACCAAATGTCATTTTTGGTATACCATCTGAGAAAGTTTGAACCATTTGTAATTGTGCTTGCAATTGCTTGTTTGAAGACCTATACAGTTTTAAAACATCCTCAAAAAGTAGATGGGATGTCACTGAGTAAGAATGTTCCTGGGAGTTGAGTTGCATCCATAGTCTAGTCTGTTAAACAGCAACAGTGACAAAGAATCACCCTGAAATAAACCTACAACAGTAATTTTGCCCTATTATGACACAGTTATAAAGCTGTTTGCCACATTCATAATCACTGCTGTTATTTATCAATGCGAGTACATTCGGTTCATCTGTAAGCATTCCATAATCTATGACTGTGAAATGCTGTCAAACACAGTTATCATCTCCACAACTCATACTTTACAAATCTCAGTTATAGCTTTGTTTAATAATATATTGCCCTTCACTGTATACAATTTTTTTACTATCTCTCTGCTCTATTGCTATGGTTGATTTTATTTTTCTAGGTGACTTTAAACCTTCATCTGTATCACTTCTTGGAATACATTATTGGAAGGCAAATTACTGTCTATAGTTCTTAAGTAGTTTACAGGTTTGCTTTTGAGGAGGAATATACCCCCATCCCCCATTGTTAGCCATGTTGGTATAAGTTTGGGGTGTTCATGCAAGTCATTTTTACTCAGGGATACATCACCCTGCAGTGGTGTTAATACCTTTAGCCAGAAGCTGGGTACTGCATTTAGACCTGGGTATTCCAGTTAGAAGCCACTCAATTTTGCCTCAATTTCTCTGGCTGCTACTTCATTCCATTATGTATCTTCCATACTAGTTCCCTTTGCGCTTTCTTTTACTACTTCTATCCATTCATATTTTTTGCATGTTCCACAGGATTTTCATTAACACTTTTCCAAAACGTATTGATTTATTCCTCTGTTTTAAATGGCATTGCTATTGCTGTTGTTTTATCTCACAGTTCTATATAAAAATTTTTGGTCAATAAACTGCTTATTTTACACAGATCCTCAAGGAGTACAACAGTCGTACAGAAATATTATATTCATAAAGTAGCAGATATTATATTAAGAACCAAGTCAACAAAGGAATGGAGCAAAGAGATTCTGGCAATAGGGATGACTGCAATTAGGGATACAGAAAATAGACAAGAGGAGTATGGAATTTACTGGAGAATCATGGCAAAGGAACCAGGGTATTAGGAACAAATAATTAGAGAGGGGAAGGTAACAGAATAGGAAGAAGCCCTGAAGACATTTGGATTGTAGGCTAGTGATTGCTTTCCATATCACGGATTGATTTCAGAGTACAGTTAAAGATAAAGAGATTGGGAAATCCTAAACGAAAGACCTGCACTACATGAATTTTTAACTGAATCTAGAACAGAAGCTGCTGTTGAAGGGATAATTGGTATGGCATGTAAAATATTGCAAGACAACTATAGAAATCAGTCAGAAGAGGTCAGAAAAGATTGGGACGAGAGATTACATATTCAATTCACAAAGAAACAATGGAAGGATATATGTATGTATGGCTCCCAAATATGCAACAAAATATAGAAGATTACAGATTTTTGACTGGAAGTGCTTGCATAGATACTTTTATACCACCAGCAGACGTCAAATAATAAATGGTGGAGGTGTGATGGGGAAGAAAGTGGTAACTAGGAACATATGTTTTGGGTGTATAATGGGTTAGCAGACTTCAAAAATAAATTCCCTACAAAATACTCTGTCAGGAATACTAGGTGTGCAAATGAGTGTAACTAAAGAAATTATTTTTTGAGCTGGGATAGAGGATTTGAACTGCCTAGACATAACAAGGCCATGTTCAGTTTAATTCTCATGGCTGCCTAAAAGCAGTTATACAAAATGTAAATCAAGCAGTGAATATGGTAACAGATAAAAGTAGACGAAGAAGGACATTTATAAAAGGGTAAAGTAAATTAAAAAGAAAAAATGAAATTGTGGGAAAATACTTTCAGGAAAAAAGGAGTACGACTGCGGTTTAAGAGAAGGCAAGAAGTGAATAATTTATGTAATGTTGCTTAGAATATATCATATATAACAATATATATGATATATGTTTATAAATATGAACTTGTTAATATGGTGTGATCATTTTTATATAAATGTAAGTTTGTCTATGTCTTCTTCTTCTTTCGGCTGCTCCCGTTAGGGGTCGCCACAGCAGATCAACTGTTTCCATTTCTTCCTGTCCTCTGCATCTTGCTCTGTCACACCAACCACCTGCATGTCCTCTCTCACCACATCCATAAACCTTATCTTAGGCCTTCCTCTTTTCCGGTTACCTGGCAGCTTCATCCTTAGCATCTTTTTCCCAATATACTCTGCATCCCTCCTCAGCACATGTCCAAACCAACGTAATCTTGCCTCTCTGGCTTTGTCTCCAAACCTTCCATCCTGGGCTGACCCTCTAATATACTTATTCCTAATCATGTCCATCCTCGTCACACCCAGTGCAAATCTTAACATCTTCAACTCTGCCACGTCAAGCTCTGGCTCCTGCCTTTTTGTCAATGCCACTGTCTCCAACCCATATAACATAGCTGGTCTCACTACCCTCTTGTAGACCTTCCCTTTCACTCTTACTGGTACTCATGATAATTCAATAAAAGTGTTTAAAAATGAATTGTTTTATACCTTTGCCCTTTATATTTTCTACATATCTAAGTTTTTCTAACAATGCTGATGGCTATAATTGGAAATGTTGCAAGATAAATTCTGATCATTTTGATGTGTCCTCCTTTTATCACATCTAAGATTTTTAAAGGACTATTTCTTTCTTAATCATTTTTAATATTTTTCTAGTACTACTACTACCTGCCTTAGTTGCTTTATAGTTCTCTCTATTCAATGGTTCCATGGTGGCATTCTATTTGTTCCCTTCCACTCAGTGTTACTCTGAATATTTATGGTAGAACTTCATCTGTTAGTTTATTTGCACAGCAGTATATTTGGTTTGCACTGAAAATTTTGAATGCTGTTTTGTGAACTTTGAATGTCAAAAGGCAGTTTTCAAAGTCACATAATGATGATTCGAAATATGCCGCATCCGCTGTTGTGAAATCGACATACTGTTTGGAGATCGCACTACAGTGGGGATCAGGAATTTTGCCCTTTTTCTCACTGTAGTCTGATCACAGATTTGCAATTGTACAAGTAGCAGGGGGTGTGGGGGTGCAGGGGGGTTGCTCCCCTGCAAAATGTTAGTTGGAATTGACTGGAAGGGAAAGTAGGCTGGGTAATGTCAACTTTGTCGAATATAGACGGGTCAACATTACCGGTTTCGGTATTGTGCCTGTTTGATAATATTTTCGTTTGATAATGTGAGCACTCAATGAAAGTGGTTTCAAGATTATGATAGCAAACCATATATTCTATTTATTTACATAACCTCACATGAATATCTCTTAGTAATCCCAATTACTGAGCTCAACTGTTTTGTCAGTCTTCTAACACTGTGGGCCTTATTCATTTTCAGTAGTCTCTCTCTACTCTATCTAAATAAGTCTCTCCATTTCTGTTAAATCATCCTCTTCTTGGATGAGAGTATATTCAACTGTTCTCTGGTTACAGATCTTTCCCCCTGCTGTGCTATCCTAACTGTGGACTTTCATCAGTGTGTCCTGTCCTCCATGCCATTCTGTTGATGTTGCAGATGAGGTTTAGAGCCCTAGAACAAGTATTTTTGATGTCATTTGACTTGCTAATCTGTAGTAAAACCATCAGTACTGACAAGAGGATGCCTTGCATGCCAGACACAGGTCACCTCTTAGTAATCTGGAGGATAAGTATAGTGAAATGGCTTTGAGTTGGTCCATGTAGGATATGTTGTTTTGGCCTTGTGCCCTTTTAGTAAGGTATCTCTATGGGTGTTACAGTTGTTGCATGTGTTTAGACAGAAACATGCCAAAGGGGACATTATATTCAATAATTGCCCTAATGAGGGAGGAGCACAGGGGGACAGTAACATTGTTAGATTTAGACACAACCCATTTGTTTTATAAGCTATGCAATATAGGAGACCTTTCTTACAACAGACAGATGTTGGTCAAATGTTAGGCCATTGTACAGATTGGTTCCCAAATCCTAAACAACTCAACTCTTAGGGTCATATTGTCAATGTGGTATTTCCCTGGGGCAGATGCCTTCTCACAGGATACAATAATGCATTTTTGGCATTTAGTTTCAGTCCATGATTTTGGCACCAGTTATTTATGTGAGACAAACCTACCTACAAAGTATGGCTGTATAATTTGTGGATTCAATGACTACGTCCACAAGGATGGCTGTGTCATTTGCGGATTCAATGACTGCTCCTAGCTTGCAATCATCTGAAAACTTGGTCAGCCAAAATCCTTTGATATTGGCTTTTACTTCAGGAAAGTAGATGCCAAATATGACCAGCACAAAACCTTGGGGGACTCCACTGGTAAATGGTCTGTTTGTGGAGGTAACTTACCCTGCTTTGATTACCTGCAGCCTTTCAAGTGAGCCAAATAGCAATCCGGGGGGGGGGGGGTGACACTGGGGTTTATGCCCAGTTTATTTAGCTTTCCTACTATGCCTGAGTGAGAAACTGTGTCAAAAGCTTTGGCAAGGTCAAGGTACAGTGTCTGTACTATTCTGCCTTCACCGATTGCTTTGGTGACATTAAAAAAAAAAATCTAACAGGTTGAGTAAGCATGACCTACCCTTGATGAAGCCACACAGAGAGAAGTCCAGTGCTTGGAGGCTCCATATGTCTTGACAGATTAAGTCCATAAGAAGTCTTTCCACGGCTTTGCATACAAAGCTGGTGAGACTTAAGGGTCTGTAACTGCCTGGGTTTGTGTAAGGTTTTCCCTTATGCAGGAGAAGGACTGTAGCTACTCCGCATTCGCTTGGTACAAAATCTGTATGGAGGCCGAGACTGAAAAGTACTGTTAGGTGTGTGACTAAATTGTGCTTTGTGTTATTTAAGATGCATTCAGGGATACAGTCAGGAATCATCGTGCAGCACTTTTAGCTTTTGATAGCACTTTTAGGACTCGGTCTTGTGTGATACCTGAAACTGGCTCACCAATAGCTATATCTTTTGGGACAGACAGAAGGGAGAGAGGGGTAGAGTTAAAGTTGGAGCTAATTTTGAAGGCTAGTAGTTTTGCTATATCTTCAGCCTCAGTGTAGGTAACATCATTCACAATCAGCTCAGAAACTGCTGCATTGTGCTTTTCAGATTACAAACACAACTAAAACACGTCTTTTTAGCTTCAAACTTGGCTTTGGTGGAGTTTATTAAGCTCCCAAGTGGTTTATTTCAGTAACAAGGGCATTAACATTCTGGGAACTACTACTCGTACTTTTGATCAAAATTATTTTCCTTTTATTATAACGCTTGTTGATATTATGGTCTAACCATGTGGGTTTGTCTTGCACTTGGTTCCCACTGGGTACAGCTGCATTTGTGCAGCTGTTTACATGATGGTATAGTTTAGTGGTGTACATTTCTCTGTATTTGGTGGAGTTAACTGGGTATGGTGAGGACCTGAAGCTTGCCAATGTATCACTCATGGGTAGGTACTTTGTATTAAAGAAATTTCTAAAGGTGCCTTGGATGGAAATGATCTCTGATTTCAGTTTTATTTCAAAGAAGACTGCTTTATGATCACACCTAACAAGTGATGAAGATACGCAAGGGATGGTGCAAGATGCTCTCATATTAGTAAGACAACATCCAAGATGTTATTCCCCCTAGTGGCTACTGTAATTGTTCCAGGACATTTGCATTGACAAAATCCAGGAATCTCTGTGCTTGTGCACTAGTGGTGGTGTAGGTTTCTCAGTCTATAGTTGGATGGTTTAGATTACCTAGGAAGTAATGATTGGGTTATTTATTTTATTTTACATTTGTTGACCGGGATAGTCCGACTGGATACATGTCCACTTTCAGCGCAGGCCTGGGGCGAAAAGCTCCAAGATAATAATACACATTAAACATTTAGTAAATGCTAGTTTCAAGCAGATTACAATCATAAGCAATACCAGCATTTAGCACATATAGTATTAACTTATTATAAAACACTTTACAAAACTTAACGTTATTTTCAAAGTTATATATACATAACATTACATTCAGGTTTAAGACATATTGAGCAGCAGTTATACAATTGACCCTTCCTGAAATGGTGTGGTAGAAAAAAGTTAGAAGTAGTTGAAGGTAAGGCACCTAAGTAATAGAGAAGTCACTAGTCTGGGTTAGTGCAAGGACATAACCAATGAGTTTTGAAGTATTTCTTGAGTTTGTTTTTGAACTGAGTTAGTGAGGGTTCTAGGGTCAAGTCGGCTGGTTCCATGTTTTTCCAAAAGAGTTGGTAAACAGAGAGTCCCCAGCAGAGTAGTTGGATTTATATGTTTGACCTAGGAGTCTAGTGGATGATTGCAGTGGCCAGGTGCTGCTGTAGGGGCTGATTTTAGTGCAGGTGTATTTTCTGGTTGGTAAAGGACTTCATGTGCCACTATTAGCTGGTTGAACTGCAGTAGGCTAGACAGTTCAAGCCATCCTAGGTAATTTAGGTTGTGACAGTGTTGCGTCCAGTAGGCTGTGCCAGTAGCAAATCTGGCAATGTGGTTATAGCAGGATGATAGTTTATTAAGATCTGTTTTGTTTAAGTCAGGCGTAGAGAAGAGTTGACAGTAGATGGGAACAGGCAATTGCAGTTCTAGCAAGTGGGGTAAGGAAAGGTTTGATTCTGTAAAGACAGCCAAGTTTTTTATTAATGGTTTTGATAGTTTGATTGATATGTGCATTAAACTTCAGGTTATCAAGTATGACACCCAATAGTTTAGTCTGGGCTTCTGGGGAGATGATAGTGCCATTGTTAGTGGTTATGTTGAAGAATGGCAGGGGAAAAGAGGAGCAGCTTAGTTTTGCTGGAGTTTAGGATTAGATGTTGATTGGAGAGCCATTTTTCCACTGTATTGAAGATATTTTGGGTTAATGTGAATAAAGTAGCTTGTGAGGTGTCAGAACAAATCAAGGCAGAGACATCCACATACTGAATGCAGGTAGCATCTGGGATGAGTAAATGAAGGTCGTTGATAAAGACGGAGAAAAGAAGGGGTCTGAGTATCAAGCCATGGGGGACTCCTAATGTTATGGGTAGGCGGGATGATAGCTTGTCCTGCCATAGGACTGCCTGTTAACCGCCCTGCAGGTAGGATTGAAACCACTGGAGGTCATGGTTGTTTAAGGAGAAGGCCTTCAAGGTATTTATAAGCATTTTGTGGTCAACCATGTCAAAAGCCTTGAATACATCTAGAAAGAGTGCTGAGGATAGTTTATTATTGTGGTTGTGGTTAATGATGTTAGGAAAGAGAGGAGGGTGGTAGTAGTACTGTGATGTGGCTTAAAGCCATGCTGAAAGTTGGACAACAGCTTGTTCTGTGTGAAGTAGTGCATGAGCTGTATGTGTACACACTTCTCCATAATTTTAACTAGAGGTGACATAATAGCTATGGGTCTAAAGTTTGACAGTTCAGTGGAACTGCCTCCTTTATAGAGAGGTATGACATGGAAGATTTTCCATACAGTGGGTACAGTAGCTTCAGATATAGCTCTGTTGATCAAGATTGAGATGGGGCATGCTATGGTGTCAGCAGCCTTTTGCAGATAGTCTGCTGGAAGGAGGTCAGCAGCCAGGGTGGTGGGTCTTAGTTTCTTAAGTAGGGCTTGAATAAGTTGGGTAGGAACAGGTTGGAAGGTAAAGTATGTTTGAGTACTGGGTGTGGCTGTATTAGAATTAGAGCCATTGGGAGAGAGTTGGCTGGCTAAAGACTGGATAGTCTCTGTGAAGAAGCTGTTGAAGTTATTAGCAATGTCTACTGGGGACTTTTGTTGGGAAGCTGAGGGGATTTGAATTGGGTTTTTAAGAAGAAGTGATTTTAACTCCTGTACAAAGGCATTGTGGTTTGTCATAGAGGAGTTCTACTGCTAGATAATATATAGTACGGGCCCTTTCTAATGGTTATTTGGGCATTAAAAAAAGCTCTAGTGCATCATGCTACTTTACCAGTCTTTATGCGAGAGTCTCTTTAGGAAGCAGATTGATAAACCTGCACCTTTTTTCCCCTCCTGCACAATAGCTGGTCTAAACATGTGGAAGGCGTTATAGCCCTGCACAGCCAGAATGCTCTCCTCTGTTTTAAACCATGTCTCAGTCACTACACAGACATTTAGGTCTCCTAGGGGAAGGCTTGCAGGGAGCAGAGTTTCTTGTTCAAGTTCCTAGCACTGATCAGTAGCATCTTCATATTTTCAGTAACGACTGTGTATTCCTGTGGAGGTGTAACAATCCAGAGAAGGGGCATGACAGTTATCAGAAACATGAGTGTACAGCAGCATGCCAAGGCTCTAATTCTTCAGGATAGTCCACTACAAGCGACGAAAATGAATATTCCTAAGTCAACACTTCATGGGCTAAATGTGAGCAATATGCCTGAACTCACTGTGTAAACAATGCTGAAGGAAGATGCAACTCCACACGAGATACGGATGGGAACGTTGACAATTTTCATGGAAGAGGCAGAAAAAGAAGAGTCAAGTATACTAGTCACAATAGGGAACAGCCAATGAAAGGCACTGGAGGTGATGATAAGTCTTTAAGTTAAACAAACTGTTTAAATGTATGACAGTTTTAATGATGCTTTTAAGACTCACTTTTAAGTGAGATGGCTTCTTTTAACATTTTCTTGCAATCATTTTTTATTGGTACACAGATAAGAAAGAAAACAGCATAACAACTATTTTAGTTGCAGCTTTAACTGATAATGAAATGGAAGCACTGAAACTGGAACCAAATTCTTACCACTGGTCTATTAACTGAAGCTGGAACTTTTCAAGTTAAGTTGGAAATGATACCTGCAGTACTTTAAAGGTAATAATTATATGGGGAATACATTTTAGACTGGGGCATGACCCTTTACATAGCTTATGGAATGAATGGCATGATGCTGAGGTTGATGAATTTTTCTCATGTTATAACAAGTTTGAACTAAAGTCTTATTTACCAAATACTAACTATAACCAATCTATTAGTGATTTTATTTCACCTGTAAGGAATGATTCATAATTCGCCTGCGAGAAACTACTGTAACAGAATTACTAATTTGAGACTGATTTTTTTTAATCATAGAAACTGAATGTACAATTCAGTTTGGATAAAATGCAGCAGTAGAGTTAACAAAAACGTAAAAACATTTGTAATCTGGTTATTAAATTCTCAGATAACTAGTAACTAGTCTAGTCTAGATACAGATTTGCTGTATCCAGGACTGCTCGTAGCTTCTGAGCAGTGCCAAAGTCTGCTCTTCAATTTTTCACTTAGACCTGCTAGTTCTCTCCTCTCCTGCACTTTTACTAGCTTATCAGTCTAGCACTTTACCAGACTTCTTGTAGCACACAAAAGTGCTACCAGCACTAAACGTTCTACAAGGAAACAGCTCCAGTACTTATTATTAATACCCACCCATCCAGGCATGTCTACAGGTCAGTTCCCTGTGCTTTCTCCTATTAACCGGGTGAACCTGGGCATCCCGAGGCAATGTAGCAACTGCCTCGTACACAGACAATCGTCTCCTCTTACTTCCTAACACTCAGACTTTCGAAAGATGCACTTATATATCCAAATTTAAAGACACGCACTCTCCAGCCAAGACCGGAATAGCGCACTCTCTGGCCAAGACCGGAATAGCTGGTCAAGAAGAGAAGGTCAATACTTGCAACACACCACATGGAACACATAGCCCTCCAGAACACAAACCAGCACTGCCTTCACATAAAAACACAAACCACACATTCACCTTTGCAGAGGCTCTCAAAAATCTACCCAGAGACCTCCAAGGCAGAAATGCACTCAACCTCCACAACACTAATCAAGAGACACACAGCTCTCCTAAACAGTGTGCCACTCAACCAAAGTCCCCAAGGCAGAACAGCATGCCCAACACACTAGTCATAGGTGACTCAATAGTGAGGCACACTGATGTCCCACTCACTAGGTTGAATAAGGAGAAAGTAACAGTCAGCTGCCTGTCAAGTGCCAGGATCCGCCACATAATGCAAACACTCAGGTCCCTCAATAACAGGCACAAATATGACTCTGTCATTGCACATGTGGGTGTAAATGACTTGTGACGTACCTTCCTGGACTACACGATAAGGGACATGGAGGAACTCTCGGATTATGTAGCCCAGGCGGGTATGACCCTAGCCCTGAGCAGCATCCTACCATCACCCAGAATGATACTGCAGTACAAGCAGAAAATGATCGATTTCAACAACTGGCTAAGTTTCTGGTGTCATTCTAAGGGGATCCAGTATCTGTCTGCCTGGGTTGACATGATTAACAGACCTCGATGCTTTGCCCGAGATAACCTGCATCGGTCACCCCTGGGCTTCCGGATACTGGCCAAGGCTCTTGCCACCCATATAGTGCCTTTTTTAGGTTGTGTTCCAAACACCAAATTACCACCGTAACAAACAGATGCAATCTGAGGGTCATACTGCTCAATGCTATTAGTCTAAAATCTGAAAATGCACATGCTCGAAGCACTCCTTAAAAGGGAGAACATCGACATTTGTGCTGTAACAGAGACCTGGTTCAAGGCAGAAGAAAGCACCCCATGCAGTACCAGGCTATAACTCATTCCACACCTTTCGGCCCCAGAACTTGGACCGAAGCTCTAAAGGCGGTGGTGTTTCCATATTCATAAAGGATGCCCACACCTCCAGACTGGTAGCTCAACATAACGCATCAGAGATACTTCAGGTGCAGCTAACATTGGGTAAGACAGTGATTTGGGTCATAGCCTGCTACAGGTCCCCAACAATGTCCCAAGACTCACACTCCATGTTCCTAAGCACACTGGAGAATAATAGGGTCCAACCTAACACTCTCATACTGGGCGATTTCAACTATCCCTCCATTAACTGGGAAAACTACTCATGTATCAATACACTTGCCCAACGTTTCCTGGAATTCATTAATTCAAATGCCCTGGACCAGCTTGTTCTTACCCCCACTAGAGGTAGCAACATCTTTGACCTGGTCATTACTAACATGGGCGACCGTTGCTCTACACCAATCGTTAACGCCTCCCTGGTTAGACCAGACCACAAACTAATCACTCTGGAAATCCACATCCCTCCCACTCCCAAGGTAACCAGCATGAAAATCTCTCCAAAGCTAACTTTGGCCTCCTAAAAACAGAGGTGGCTAACTTCATGACACCCATGCAAATGGGGAATAGCTGCATGACCGCCGAATCATACACCAATGCACTGTACAAACAAGTACACAAATGCATGGATCTCGCCAAACCCAAAAGAACCAAGATGCTCTCCTCCAAAAAAGGAAGCCAATCTGGTGGTCCCCCACCATAAACAAACTCTACAACAGGAGGAGGAAACTGATGCGAAATAAGGTGAAGTCCTAAGACTGGGAAAACTCCCTTATCAGCCACAACAAAAAATTGAGATCCCTCATCAAATCCTCTAAAGCTAGCTATGAAAACAGAATTGCAGCAGACAGTAAAGACAACCACAAGGCCTTCTATAGTTATGTAGAGAATTTCCATGGCAATACTCAGAGTTGCTCTGAGCTACTGCACAATGATACCTCCTATACTGAGCCAACAGATACTGCCAACACACTGGCCGACAGATTCAGTGCCAACTTTACCCCTCCCCAACAAGGACCAACCACAATACCAGTAGATTGCCAGGCACCCAGTATTACTGCTGCAGAGGTTAAAACAGCACTGTCCAAGGCCAGGAATACAGCTTCCATGTGACCTGGCAATATCCCTGGCTGTGTTCTACATGAACTATAGAGTGAACTGGCACCTCACCTGTGTGCCCTGTTTAATCACAGCGTCACCTCAGGCTTTGTCCATACTGAATGTCTCACTGCTAGTGTCATCCCTCTCCACAAAGGAGGTGCGACTACAGACCCTGGGAACTATCGCCCCATTAACCTGACTAATCTGATATACAAAGCTATCGAACGCATCTTCATGGACTTAATAAACAAGGATACAGGGAATCTCCAAACTCAGGATCCCACAAAGTTTGGTTTTGTGAAGGGTAGATCATGCCTGCTCAACTTGGTCTACTTCTTTGAGTCAGTCACCAGAGCTGTGGATGAAGGCAAGGTGGTTCATACAGCCTACCTTGATCTGGCCAAGGTGTTTGAAACCATTCCCCATTCAGGAATCATAGAAAAACTCACTAAGTTAGGCATCAAGCCCTATATCACTAGGTGGGCTGCAAACTGGCTGACAGAACCCACAGTGTAAAGTAGCGGACTCCAAGTCAGACTGCCGACCAGTCAGGAGTGGAGTCCCACATGGCTCAGTCCTGGGGCCCTCTCCTGTTATGTATCTACTTCTCTGAAGTCCTGGCCAACACAAAGGGTCTCTGGCTGACACAGTTCACAGACTATTACATGTTGGGAGCTATTATTAACTCCCCAAGTGATGTTGACATCCTACAGAAAGGCCTCACTGAGACCAATGACTGGTGTCAGAAGCTCAATGCCAGAAAATGTGCCATCCCCTTTGGGAAAAACCCAGTTCCCATGAATTAGCACATTGATGGTAGTCCACAGAACACAGAAGGTGTTATAAGAGATCTGGGAACACAGGTTGACAGCAGTCTCTCTTTTGACCACCACATTGCCACTGTGGTCAGAAAGTCCTTCTACGCGGCACATCTCATTACTAAGGTTTTGCATCCAGGAAGAAAGAGGTAATTGTCTCCCTCTACTCTTCCCTCATTAGGCCAATCAGAGTAAAATGCCCCATTGGGCATGTACCTCACTAGAAATCTGCAACAACTAGAGAGGCCGCAAAAGTACCTCACAAAGAGGATCCTAGGCCTTAAACACTTGTCCTATATGGACAGACTAAAAAAAACCTCCAACTATTCCCCATCGCATATTGCCTACTTAGAGGCGATCTCTGCTTGACATACAAAGCCATGTCTGATCCAGCTCTGTTAGAAATGCTACATCTAAAGAAATCACACTCCCTCCACACCACATTCTCCAGTGACCTCAACCTCATTACCACAATCAACAGAACGTGCTGGAGGGACAGCTTTATAACTCAGAGACTGCCCTTGCTATGGAACAGACTTCCCATACATGTCAAACAGTCAAACAGAGCACCACACTGGCCCTCTTCAAGAGAAATCTTGATGAGTGGATGGGAAATAGAAAATTCACCCCGGGGATCACTCCAGTGGCTCTACCCGACAGAGGCACTGGGAACTAAGGTCGGGTGCCAAGATGTCAGGATAACCCTATGGGTTAGGTTTGTAAAGGCTCCAGGGCCATTAGCCTAGTACACACCTATGAACCTATAAAGTAAACAATATTGCAGCCGTGAATGGTCAGCAATACCTAAAACGTGTTTATATTTGTTGGGACAGTATTACTTACAATACAGTTGATACAAGTAGGTATAAGGAAGTGCATATACATTTGTATAGTTTGTTTCCTAAGAGTGTAGAATCGAGCCTTGAGAAAACTGTACCATAACTATTCAAGTTCTGTCTTTTCATTGTTCCTGAAGATGCATAAAGATGTCAGTGACCCTCTTTGGAGGACCAATATGATACATTGTCAAAAATTATTTAAATGGTCTTGATGGGTTGATAATGTGTAATGGAACCACTTTTGGGGCTGTGGTCATGGATTTTTACCAACATCAATAGTACATAAACCGTGTATGTGGGAAACGGTCTGGAAACTTTAGTCACTATACCCCCTAGAAACCATATTTAAATGAAATTTTCTTTATTTTGTTTACAGAAAGCATACAGAAATATATTTTTTCATAAGGTGTAGGATCAGCAAATTGAAGAAGCAGTCATGTTTGCCATTTTGCTCATATTTATGCTTTTTTATTGCTTTTTTTCTGAATGTGTTAACATTTTATAAAGAGTTTAAATGTTAAGCCCTCCATTACTTTCATTATACTGAGGATAATGATTTTTCTGCAAGGGGGCACCAATGAGCTGAAGAATTTTTTGAGGCAAACTTTGGGATAGATTTGATTATCTGGTGAGATTACCAGACACCTACTTAGAGGTCACTATGGTAGTAACAGAATGGAAATGCATCTTATCCAAACAGTTCAGGAAGCTTACAAGTACCTTAGTATACCTGCATGCACTCCCCATACTTGCTATGCCAGTCACCCTGTGGAGAAATTTTAAGTTCTAATCATGCTTGAAATGAGAACTCCATAATTATCTGGTGGGAAACTGCAAAGATTAATGGAACAATCTTCAAAAGAGGCTATAACTTGAAGGGTATCATAAAAATTTTACTGGGAGGTGACCCGTAAATCTAGACAGGAATTACTACATCACAAGGGTCCCTGACATAGAATGAGGAACAGGGCTACTGATATCGTGAGACAGTTGTTAGGGAAGAGAAAACTTGGACTTTTTTAAAAGCTATAGCACACATTTCAAAAATGTAAAAAAAAGCACTGCAGTGAGGGTCCTATGGTCTCATAACACGAGAAAATCCAAACAGAGAATCCAGGAGCATATGGAAAGAAAGAAAAAAAAATGAAGTTCTGCTGATATGCATTTTTGGCAAAATACAGTGGCAAGTATGGCACATTACAGGCTTCTGTTTTAGAACACACTAGAGAGATCAGGGAAGGTATTTTCCTAAAACACAAACTGCTTAAGAAAGAGTACTCAGGAACCTCAAGGTGGGTAAGGTCATAGACAGTGCAGATGCAGCTAAATATCCATTTAGAAATAGTGACCTTAGAAACTGGAAAATGGCTTCTACTAGGGGAAAAGGCCACAAATAGTTGATCAGACTTATGAAAACCTTTTGTCCTATGCAGGTAAAACCGTACCTGTTGGTGTACGTCTAAGGTATGTAGGATGTATTCCCCTTTGATGGAGTAGTTGGGGAAGAACCCTGGAAGCTGAATACATTGGTTTAGAGAAGATTCAGAAGCAATCTTTGAGTAAGAAGGAGGGGATTCGTCCTAAGAGAGACTTTGTCCTTGTGAAAAATCCTGTAAGGACTAATGGTAAGAGCTTGCATTTCAGAGACCCTCCTAGGTGAGGTAATAGCCACCAGGAAGGCCGTCTTCCAAGACAGGAACTTGAGATCGCAGGAACTAGCAGGCTCAAAAGGACTCCTAGTCAGAGATTGCAAAACCAGCATGAGGTCTCAAGGAGGCGAAGGAGCCTCAACTGATGGCCAAAGCAGAAAAAACCCTTTCATAAATGCTTTACAAAGCCTAGATGAAAAGGTAGACTCAGAGTTCTAATGAAAGTTAGAAATCACCGCCAAATGAAGTTTGATGGTAGAAAACCTTGCTCCTGCTTGGAAAAGGGAGGACAAGAACAAAAGTATGTCTAAAACTGAAGCAGAAAAGGGATCCAGACTCCTGCTGTTAGCCCAGATAGAAAACCTTTTCCACTTACTACCATATACCTTTCTAGTGGGGGGTTTCTGGGAAGCTAGAATGATAAGCTTAATGGGGGATGCTAGCCTGGACTGTTTCATAATCACTGGAACTGGAGAAACCATGCAGTTAGACGAAGGGTCCGAAGGTTGGGAGACGAAGCCCCGATGGATGGGAAATCGGAGGGGGGGGGGTCAGGGCAAAGTACCTGCTGCATTTGTGGTTGGTTGGGGAGGCAAAAAGGTCATAGGACGGTTGACCTCAATAGTCAAAAATCTGCTCCACCACAGAAGGATTGAGGGACGACTCGTGAGGACTCAAGATCAATCTGCTGAGCCTGTTGGCCAACAAGCTGGAATCCCCGGGTATGCGCATTGCAATAAGGAAGTGGCCTGAGGACATCTCTCATTCCCACACACTCATGGCCTCTCTGCACAACAGGTAAGAATGTGTCCCCTCCAGCTTGTTGACATACCAGACCACCGCCATGTTGTCCACCTGAACTGCAATCATCCCTAGAGGGAAGCAGTCTTGGAAGGCTTACAATGATAGAAGAACTGCTCTTATCTCTAGGACGTTTATATGCAACTTGGTCTCTAATGGGGACCACGTGCCCTGAAGAATCTTCCCCTGAAAATACCCCACCCCAGCAGGGAGGCATTAGTGGTCACTGTGGCTGTGGGTGGTGGGAGAGAAAAGGGCCTGCCTAGAGTGAGATCCCGAGATTGAAGCCACCACCTGAGGTGACATCTGCACACAGGCATCAGTTTTATGGTAATTGACAGGGGATGAAACATAGCCGATCACTGGACTGCTAAGGTCCACTGTAACACTTGCATGTGGTACCTGGCCAGAGGAATGAGAAGAATGGCTGAAGCCATGGATCCAAGAGCCCGAAGAACCAGGTGACCCAGGGGGCATGACCTGTTCCCTGATCAACTGAATTCTGCACAAAGGTAATGCTGCGGTCTCTGAAATGGAGTCTAATTGAACTCCTATGAATTCCAAATGTTGAGTGGGGATCAGGTGGGACTTTTCAAGGTTGACGGTGATCACCAACTGACGAAAGAGGGGAAGAACATAATGAATCAGTTGTATCAGTCAATACCTCAAAGATGCTGTGAGAAGCCAATCGTCAAGGTAAGGAAAGACCTGGAAACTCTGCAGTTGCAGGTGAGCCACTACCACTGCCATACATTTGGTAAACAGCCAGGGGGCTGTGGTGAGACCGAAGGGTAGGGCAATGAACAAGTAATGATTGGCTTCTAGCCAGAAGCAAAGATGTCTCCTGGAAAGCCTGTCTATCTTGATGTGATAGTAGGCATCCTGGAGATCTACAGAGCACATCTAATTGTCCTTGTGTAAGAGGGATAGAATGGACTGAGCAGTGACCATCCAGAACTTTGATTTCTTTATTGAAAGATTGAGCGCACTGAGATCCAGAACAGGATGTAGGTTCCCCGTCTTTTTTGGCGCTAAGAATAAGTGAGAGTAAGTGCTGGATCCTCTTTGTCCTGCAGCGACCTCTTGGATTGCTCTTTCTAGAAGAAGTTGAATTCTTTGAAGGCCATCTACCTATGACTGGGTGGAACATCTGGGAGGTAAGGTCTTACCTAGAGGGGGTTCCAAAAAATGGCATGAAATAGCCCCTGGAAACAATATTTTTAACATCCACTGATCAGAAGTGATATGTGCCCAGGCTATTGGATGTAGGGAAATGCGACAGAGCAGCCTGGCAACACTTCAGGGGTGCTGATAGGGCTGCTCACAGAAGGGTTCCCTGCAGCCCTAATTTTGCGGACCCCCCACACCTCAAGGGCATCGTCGTCCACTGAAATTTCTCCTCCTGCCTCTGTAAGAGGAATTCTTAGCAGGTTCCTGGAAGGGAGACTGACTTATGGAACCACATCTTCCTAGTACCCTACTAGGTCTTAGAAAAGGACCTCTGGGGAGTAGAAAGCTTGTTCCCCACCACAGAGTCTTCCCTTCCTGCTCGCTGCATGTCCTTCACAGAAGGTCCAAAAACAGTAGAACCATCGAAGGGGACATTAGTAAAGGACACCTTGGAGGGTTCCGCAAACCTGCATAAACAAAACCAGGCATGACAACTCAAAGCAATGCCGGTACCAGCTGCCCGAGAGGTAGCATTGGAAATTAACTTCATTGAGAAATTCACAAGGGAAGTCAGAGTGGATAGCTTGGGAGATAACTTCTTGTGATCCTCCACTGGTTAAATCTTTGTAAGGGAAATGGGAAGCTCTTGGACCAAATCTCTTTGGAAGCAGGTAAAATGTGCCAAATAATTTGTCACTCAGTCCAACTGTATCTGAGGCATACACACACTTCGCCCAAAAACGGTCTATCGCCTGGGACTCCCTGTTCGGGAATGGACCATGCAGCTCTGCTCTGCTAGCTCCTTTTTAGTGGCGGTGGCAAACAAAATGGCATCAACTGGGACACCCTTACTCTAGAAAGAGCAGTCTGCAGGAGGACTAAGAAATTTGCTGGGCTTTTTTGGAACAGGCTCCACTGTGTCCGGTTCCTTCCAGGTCCTGCTGGTGATCAAATCTACCAACTCATCAGCAGGGGTGGACACCCAGGAGCTAGACAGGCCCACCTGAGAGCCTTCAGAAAGACGGACTTTTCTGAAGACAGAGGTTGGGGAGACTAAACCCCCTTCTGCTTCAAGATTTCAAGGATGGCTCCAAAGGCTACGTCAGGTGGAGATCTAGGAGACCTGTCTCTCTCCTCGAGGTCAGTATCCTTGGTGAGAGACTCCACAGGCGAGTCCAAGTGCCTCCATTTGCACTTTACTCTTATGATGTACCTCCTCTGCTGGGGGCTCCTGGGAGGACTCGGAAGAGACAGAGACTTCCAGAGGGGAGGAAACCCCATGAAGGCTCTAATCGGGAGGGCTGGCCCTGGACACGATGGGAGGCCTCACCAGCCCAAGTAGAGAGAGAGGAAGAGACCAGAAGGTGCGGCAGAGGAAACTCCAGTCCTGGAGAAGGTCCAATCTACCATCCAGAAAGTTGAGGTGCTTTAAATGGCCCCACTCCCTCCACATCCGAGGGAGAGTTCCCCTAGAGAGGAGGAACAAGGCCAGAAACAGTATCATGACCCCCAGATGATACTGGTCTGGAGCTGAGGCCAAAGCGCCAAGGGGAAGGAACCGGTCCAAGAAGACAGTATCCCCCCCCCCCCCATTGAGCCTGCATACACCACTCCAATACAGGGCTCACCCCGCTCTGAGGGTGGAGGAACAGAATAAGCCAGGGACCCCAACTAGGGTCAAGAAAGGGGGAATACTCAACCTCAACTGCAGGTGTACTGGTCCCTAGATTCCATAGCCACCAGAGTTGGACAAGGAGAATGAGAAACCGGGAGGGTTGAAGCCCCCTGGCTGGATGGGCAGGGGAAGCCAGGAGCCCCAACTCTATTTCAGCCTTGCGGAAGTGCATCATCCTGTCCATATCTGAGGGTAAGAGACTCATCAAACACCTAGAGGAGGAAGATGAGTGGTTAGACTTAGAGGGAGATCTCCTTGACCTACTGCGATGTTCCTCGGTACAGCTGAAGCTTGGAAAAGGCCATGCCGGTTCCGTCCAGTTTCCAAGCTTGCGCCAACCAAAAACTCTCGTCTAAGAATGACCCCATAATGCCCCTCTCATAGTCTCTTCAGATCAAGTTTGTCCGCCCCTATATTATAGAGATAGTAAGAGAAACAGGAGGAGGCTCTGTCTGAGAAAATACCTTAACCAGGAGTTCCTAAAGTCCACCAGGAGTCCAGGCAGGGGGAAGGAGAGCGGGAAGTAATGAATGAATGAATGAATAAAAAGCTACAATACAGGTGGAACATTATGGTAAGACATAACTTCTTTATCTGATGTTGTAAATCTCATTGCTTACTGATAGGGCAGAGTCCCCAGCCACTGGAGTCCTGGGTGGCCCTAAGGAAGGATATTCCTGAGCTCCATAGAACCAAAAGATGCCCATCCCCTGGAGGCCAAATCAAATTTGTAATGAGTGATAAAGGTATGAGGTCTTGCCCAAGTGGCTGCTGCGCAGATATCATCCACAGAGGCTCTAGAATGAAAAGACACAGAAGTAGCCATCGATCTAGAAGAATGAGCCTTTATTCTGGAAAGTAAGGATAGTTTATTCTGATGGTAGATAAAGGTAATGACGTCTCTAAGCCAGAAGGATAGAGTCACTTTGGAGACAGGTTTACCCACTCTGGGTCCCGTAAAGGCCACAAACAACTGATCCATTTTCCTGAAAGATTTAGTCCTGTCCAAATAAAAACAAAGCTGCCTTGAACATCAAGGATGTGCAAAAGATACTCCCCCTCGGTTTGAATGCTGAGGGAAGAAAACCAGCAGGTCAATAGATTGGTTAATGGAAAACTCAGAAATGACCTTGGGCAAGAAGTAAGGGTCAATACGAAGGGACATTCCATTCCTGTGGAAGTTCAAGTAAGGTCTCTTGACACTCAAGGCCTGCAACTCCGATAGTCTTCTCACTGAGGTAAGTGCTACTAGAAGTAGAGTCTTCCAGGATAAAAAATTTATATCACATGAATCAGAAGGCTCAAAAGGAGGGCTTGTTAATGAGTGAAGTACCAAAGTCAAATCCCAGGGTCCTATGGGGGGCATGACAGGAGGTTTAACGTGTAATGCTCCTTTCAAAAAGGTTTTGCACAGATGGTGTGACATAACAGAAGAATTATCAAATCCATTATGAACATTTGCGAAAGCTGCTACATGCACAGTGATTGTCGATGCTGAGGCTCCTGCATGTAGAAGAGTAGTTGGGTATTGTGCTATCTTTTGAATAGGCATAGAGAAAGGGTCTATGTTCTGATCTTTGGCCCAAGTAGAGAACCTACTAATCCATTTACTAGAATAAATTTTTCTGGCCGAAGGATTGTGCAAAGCCAGAAGAATCTCACAAATGGGAGATGAGATTTCAGGCAGCCTGGCAATCATTGGAAGTGGAGGAACCAAACTGTGAGCTTGAGGCTGTGGAGAATGGGGTGAATCAATCCATGAGATTGATCCAGGATCCACGGGCTGTGAATCAGATGAGGCCATAGGAAAGGAAACCAGACTTGGCGAGGCCAATAAGGGGGAAATGAGGAAAACCTTGCTTCCCAACCTTTGAGCTTTCTGGAGGAATTATGGGATGAGGGGAAATGGGGGAAAGGCATACAGTAGACCCAGAGGCCAGTCATGCATTAGAGCGTCCCTCGGTGATTCCCCTGAGGGGGGATCAGGGCAAAGGTAGCTTCTGCATTTGTTGTTTAAAGGGGAAGCAAACAGACTGCAGCAAGGCCTGCCCCAACAGTGGAAGATCCGATCTGCTACTACAGGATTGAGGGGCCACTCATGAGGCATCAGGATGTTCCTGCTCAGATTGTCCGCAATGAGGTTGGAACTCCCAGGAATGTGTGTTGTTATAAGAATGCAGTTGGAAGCTATCGCCCAGTGACAAATCCTCATGGCTGACCGACACAGGGGGTAAGACCTGGTTTCCCCTTGTTTGTTGATATACTAGACGACTGACATGTCCGATTGAATTGCAATGGTCCTAGAAGGGAAGGATATACGGAATGCTTGCAACGCTAAGACAACTGCCCTCAGTTCCAAGACATTTATGTGCAAATTGGCCTACATGGGGGACCAGGTGCCTTGGACTGTCTTTCCCTGGAAATGCCCCCCCACCCTAACAGGGAAGAGTCCATGGTCACCGTGGCCTTGGGCTGGGGGAGACAGAACAGTCGAATCCAAAGATTCGATATTAGCTTCATCAACCACAGCATTTCTTTTTTGCAAATGTTTGTAAGGCATATCATGTGATCGAGTGGGTGGGTTAAGATCGACCATTGTGAAGAAAGGAGCCACTGTAATGTTCTCATGTGCAACTGCGCCAGTGGTACTAGGATAATGGCAGCTGCCATGGAGCCCAAGAGTTGCAGTACAAGGCGTGCTGGTACAAAGGTCTGTGGAAGGAGGGCTTGGATCTGGTGTCTTATTTTCAAAAGCCTGTGAGGAGGGAAAGAGGCTTGACAGGATGTTGTGCCAAAGACCGCTCCAATGAATTCCAGTGTTTTTGTTGGAAACATTTGAGATTTGTCCTTGTTGATCGTAATCCCCAAGTGGAGAGCGAGGCCTTGAGTGTAAGACAGGCTGCCAGTTAGAAGATTCCTGGTTGAGGCGGTAAGGAGCTAATCATCTAGATACGGAAACACCTGGAATCCTTGTAGTCGAAGATGAGCTACTACAACTGTCATATATTTGATGAACACTCGGGAGGCTGTCGAGAGACGAATGGCAGTGCCCTGAACTGGTAGCGATCGGCTCCCAGTCAGAAGCGGAAAAATCTCCGGGAGCGCTGATCCATCTTTATGTGGTAATACGCGTCCTGGAGATCTATAGAGCACATCCAGTTGTCCTTCCTTATAAAGGGGGAAATGGACTGTACCGTGAGCATCCGGAATTTTTGAGGTTTGATAAATTTGTTCAATAGGCTGAGATCCAGGATTGGTCTCCAGTCCCCTGTCTTTTTTTGGCACTAAAAATAACCTTGAGCAAAACCTGGATCATCTCTGGTCTGGTGGGACTGGTTGGATGACTTTTTCTTACCAGCTTTTCTACTTCTAAGGCTGCTACCTCCCCTCTGACTGGGTGGAAAATCGAGGATTCGTTTGACGGGTCTGGGAGTTGAATCGAATGATATTTGGTAGCCTCTGGATATTATTTGCTGCACCCAAACATTGGTAGTAGTGAGCTGCCATGCTGGTAGGTGCAGAGAAAATGACCCCTGACTGCTTCCAGAGGAAAGCAATCGGGCTGCTGCGCAGGAGCACTGGTAGGGTCAGCTGGAGAAGGAATCTCTAGCGCCCTGGTTATGCAGACCTCCTGTACCCTGAAAGGGGCATCTTCCCAGATGAGTTGCCCCCTCTGCCCCAGGGGGATTGCTCACCATGAGTGTCATGAAAAGATCCTTGGGATTTCTTGCACTACAATTTCCCTCCCCTCTGGTTCCTGGAGTAGGACCTCTGGGGGGTGGAAAAACAAATGCCCACATCAGACAAGGTCTTTCTATCTTTCTCACTTCGTGCTAGTGTGTCTCGCACTTTGGGACTAAAAAGTGCATATTCGTCGACAAGCACACTTGACGAAGGAAGATCACACAAACGCATCCAAGCATGACGTCTCATGACAAAGCCTGATGCGGCAGCTCAAACTGCCCCCTCAGTGGTGTGAGATATCAAATGCATCGAGGAGTTCGAGACAGATTCTGGGATAGCTACCTGCAAGGCGACAGTGTCACTCACCTCATCAGGCAGTACCCCAACCAAAGAGGAAGATATTTCAGAAATTAGGTCTCTTTGGAGGCGAGTGAAGTCTGCTAGATAGTTCAGCAACCGAATAGCAAAGGTCACTGAAGCATAGGTTCGCTTCCCTAGTCTGTCCATAGCCAGAGACTCCCTGTTCGGAGGATGGTCAGTGGAACTATTTTCTGCCAGTTCCCTCTTGGTTGCCGCTGCCACGACCATGGAATCAACCATCAACTGCTTGGACCAGTTGGGCTGGTCTTCGGGGGCGGATAGAATTTTGTCCGGCCTCCAGGGGACAGGTTCTATGTTCTCCGGGGCCTTCCAGGCACACTGCACGATCAGCTTTATAAACTCATCCGCAGGTGGGGTCACCCAGGAAGTAGATGGCCGGGCATGGAAGGCCTGCAAGAACACCAGTTCCTGAGAAGAAGGGTTAGAGGACTTCCAGTCTCCCCGCTGCTTGAGGATTTTGAGAATGTCTCCAAATGAGACGTCTGGGGGAGACTGTGGGGACCCTTCTCCCTCATCACAATCGGTGTCCTCAGTGATAGATTCCTCAGGGGAATCGAGGTGCTTCCTCTTGCACCATTTCTTCCGGGGTGGCTCCCCAGTGGGATCTTCTGAGTACGACTCCAGAGAAAGGGTTCCCTTCAAAGGGAGGTCTTGCGGCTCCTGTGCCTGGGATCACAAAGTAGGGAGTTGGGACAGCTGCATGCTGGGGGGGTTTCTGGTGTCAATGCCATTGATGCGGACTGCAAGCCTGTGGAGGCAAGGACCCTCTCCATCACCTGGAAAGCAAGCCCGCCCGAGGAGGGATGGGAGACCGGAACAGAGAAGGACAACCTCAGAACCAGAGTCACATCCCACCCTGAGGAGCCCACCTTCAGGTGAGGAGTTCCGAGAGGACTGGAAGCTGTTGGAGCTGTGAACATAGATGGCGCCAGCGAAAAAATAGGCGCCGGGCTAGGTACCAAGGTGCCTACAGTCCAAACACTGCTCCGAGAGTGTACAGACTCCAACAGAGGCGATGCAGCAAAGGACGTCGGTGCCGACAGGGGAAACTCTGCAGTCTGAGCCTAGACAGTATGCACCAGGGTGGTCATCGGTACCGAGATCTCCAGGCCTGGGTAGAAGCTGGAGGAGGATAAACAGGTGAGTATGCTGTGAAGATTTCAGAGCCAAAGGGAATGGAAGGTCTGGCCGGGGTGGCCAATCCCCTAGCTGCCAGAAGCTGGTCCACAACCCGCACTACATCCTGTTCAGAAAGGCTCCTGGTGGATCTATAGGAACCTGCTGAAGGAGAGTTGGGTCTTTCAAGAAAAGGACTAAACTAGTGCCCTGAAAAGGGGTAGCAAGTTGAAGAGTATCTGGTTCTTGGGAGATGTTCAACTTTAGGAACCAAAGTCATAGTCTGTGGAGCTGAATAACCACCGTGGTCAGGGATGGTGCAGAAGCGGGTATGGTTGTCAAAGTCAGTGCCGGAACCAAGGAAGGCACCCAAGCTGATGGTGCCGAAGCTGGAACTGAAATAGGAGTCAACATCAGAGACTGCACCGTGGGGGAACATACAGGGCCTGGTGCCGAAGAGGTCTGCGCCGAAGGCACCGGAGAAGCTGTGTGCCGACTCGATTCTGTAACAGTCGGGGATGTAGGAATTGAGTGACTCAGTTTTTCCTTGTGTTTCTTGATTTTAGGAAGTGGTGAGACCTCAGACCCAGAGAGAGCCTCCAAAAAAGGCGTTTTGACTAAACCTTTCAAAATTAACTTCTTTTGCGCTCTGCTAGAGTGCGATTGCTAAAACTAGAGCAGATGTCTCAAGAAGCATTTATATGGTCCACGCCCAAACAGTAAACACAGTGAGCATGACTGTCAGAGTTGGGCATCTTTCGCCCACACTTGTTGCTCTGTTTAAACCCCAACTTAACTTTGCCTGAAAGCTCTCTCAACCCAAGACTGGAACCGACAGTCAAGAAGAGAAGGGTAATACTTGCAAAACACCACCAGTCTCACATACACCAAATAAACCAACATCGGCAAATAACACACATGAATACATGAAAACATAGTCGGAGGCTCTAAATAAAAATCGGCAAAAGCAAGAGAGACCTCCAAAGCAGACATTCAAGCAACCTCCACACCCCATTACCAACCATGAAACACATACTTCACATAATCAGTGTGCCACGCAATCACAGCCCTTAACCCAAAATAACATACCCAACCCACTAGTAATAGGCGACACTATAGTCAGGCACACTGATGTCCCACTAATTAGGCTGGACAAGGAGAAGGTTACAGTTAGCTGCCTGTCGGGTGCCAGGATCCGCCATATAACAAAAGCACCCAGGTCACTCCAGAACAAGTCCAAATACGACTCTGTCATTGTCCATGCTGATGTGAATGACCTGAGATGTACCTCCCTGGACTACATGAAGAGAGACATGGAAGAGCTCTCTGATCATGTAGCCAAGGCCGGTAATGACCCTGACTCTGAGTAGTATCCTGCTCTCACCAAGAATGATGCCACAGTATAAAGAAAAAATGATCAATTTCAACAATTGGCTAAGTTTTTGGTGTCATTCAAAGGGGATCCAGTATCTGTCCGCCTGGGATGACATGCTCGACAAGCCACGCTGCTTCGCAAGAGATGGCTTGCACCTGTCACTCTTAGGATTTCGAATACTGGCCAAGGCTCTTGCCGCCCACATAGTGCCTCTTTTAGGCAAGGCTCAAAAGACAAACCCACCACCATAAATAGCACAAGTAACCAAAAACTGAGGGTAATGCTACTTAACGCCAGAAGTCTTAACCTCAAAATGCATGCACTCGAGGCACTCCTCAGTATGGAGAACATCGACATCTGTGCAGTAACAGAAACCTGGTTTAAGCCTCTTGAGAGCACCCCAGCGCACTAATAGGCTATAACTCATACCATACCTTTTGGCCACAGAACCAGGACTGAAACACAAAAGGAGGGAATGTATCCATGGGGGTGTATCCATATTCATCAAGGATACCCACACATCCAATTAAGTGGCGCAGCACAATGCATCAGAGATCATCCATGTACAACTAACAACAGGCAAAACTGCAAAACAAATTGTAGCTTGCCACAGATCATCTACCATGGCCCAGGATCCCCATTCCGCATTTCTGGAGACACTGGGAAATATGAAGGTCCTACCAAACACACTAATACTGGGTGATTTCAATTACCCAAACATAAACTGGGAGAACTACTCAATTACTAACTCCTCTGCCCAATGCTTCCCAGAATTTATAAACTCGAACGTCCTGGATCAACTGGTCAACACCCCCACCAGCGGGAACAACATATTGGACCTGGTCATCACCAACATGGGTGACCGGTGTTCCACCCCTCGCTGGTTAGATCAGACCATAGACTAATCACTCTGGATATCCACATTCTGCCCCCACCCCCAATCAAGGAAACCACTGTGAAAAACTTTTGAAAAGCAAACTTCACGTTACTTAAGACCGAGGTGGAAAATTTCACAGCCCCCATGCTAAAGAACAATGCTGTCCAAGCTGCTGAAACCTTTACAAAGGCACTCCATGAGCATCTGCAGGAATGCATGGATTGTGCTATCCCAAGTAAAACCAAGACTCACTTCTCCAAGAAAAGGAAACCAGTCTGGTGGACCCCTGCCATAAACAAGCTATACAACAGGAGGAGGAAACTAGTACAGAAAAAGAGTAAAATCCCAAGAAGGAAAGACATCCCTGATCAGTATCAGCAAGAAACTATGATCCCTCATTAAATCATCCAAAGCTAGTTTCGAAAGACAAATTGCCAATAACTCCAAAGATAACCACAAAGCGTTCTTTAGCTATGTCAAGAACCTAAGTGGAAACTCTCAGATCTGCTCTGAGTTGGTGCAGAATGGCACAAAATACACTGAACCAACGGATATTGCCAACATTCTGGCAGACAGGTTTAGTGCAAACTTCACCCCCTCAACCCCAAAGGGCCCATAACCATACCAGAAGAATGTAAGGCCCTGTCAATCACCGACACACAGATTAAAACAGCCCTATCCAAAGCCAAAAACAGAGCTTCAATGGGACCGGATGGTGTGCCAGGCTGTGTCTTACAAGAGCTCCAAAATGAACTAACCCCTCACCTAAACACACTGTTCAAACTCAACCTCTCTACAGGCTACATACCCACAGTGCGGCACACAGCAAGTTATCCCACTCCACAAAGGTGGAGCCACAATGGACCCCGGGAACTATCGCCCTAAAAGCCTGACTAGCCTGGTCTGCAAGGCTATGGAATGCATTGGGAAACTCCAAACCTTGGACCCTACCCAGTTTGGCTTTGTTAAGGGCAGAACATGCCTCCTAAACCTGGTGGACTTCTTTGAGATAGTTACCAAGGCATTAGACGGGGGAAAGGAGGTCCATACTGCCAACCTAGACCTCGCAAAGGCTTTAGACACCTTTCCCCATTCTAGTATTACAGACAAGCTCACCAGCTTGAACATAAACCCCTACATCACAAGATGGTTGCCAACTGGCTCATGGATAGAACCCACATGGTGAGAGTTGCAGGCTTTACATCCGACTCTAAACCGGTTACAAGTGGCGTCCCCCAGGGATCAGTCCTAGGACCCCTCCTGTTTGGTATATACTTCTCAGAGGTACAGGCAAGCATAGGAGAACTATGGCTGACCAAGTTCGCAGATGACTGCAAACTAGGGGCCATAACTGATTCTCCGACTGATACAGACACCCTCCAGATGGGTCTCACTGAGACGGATACCTGGTGTCAAAATCATAGCCTCAAGCTAAATGCCAAAAAGTGCATAGTCATCCCCTTTGGAAAAAAACAAAGTACCCGCGAACTACCGCATAGGTGGTAGTCCCCTAAATACAGAAAATGTAATAAGGGATCTGGGGACCCAAGTAGATAGTAATCTCTCCTTTGATAATCATATTGCCAAGGTGGTTAGAAAATCCTTCTATGTGGCCCACCTAATCACAAAAGGGTTCGCATCTAGAACAAAAGAGGTTATTGTGCCTCTCTACTCATTAGACCCATCATAGAATACAATGCCCCATTTGGGATGTACCTTACAAGACAGCTGCAACAGCTGGAAAGACCACAAAAGTACCTCACCAAGAGGATTACTGGCCTCAAACAGATGCCCTATGCAGCCCGACTCAAGAAACTCCTGCTGTACTCAGTTGCATACCACTTACTCAGAGGTGATCTCTGCCTGACATACAACGCCATGTCCAACCCAGAATTGATGGACATGCTCCACCTAAAAAAAAACAAATCCCGGAGAGCCACACACTCTAGAGATATAAACCTCACCATAACGATAAAAAGGACATGCTGGAGGGATAAGATTCCTGTCCCAGAGACTCCTCATGCTTTGGAACAGGATTCCAATATACATCAAGCAGAGCCCCTCAATAACACTCTTCAAGAGAAACCTTGACGGGTGGATGGGAAACAGAATATTTACCCCGGGGATCACTGCAGTGGCTCTGCTGGAGTGGCACAGGGAACTAATGGCTCTGCTGGACAGAGGCACAGGGAACTAATCTAAGGGGGTGGTGAAAGCCAACACATTCTGGCTAGGCTTATAAATGCCCTTGGGCAGACAGCCTAGTACTTACCTATGAACCTATAATACTGACAACAAAGAGCTACCCAGAAGGAAACAACAACAAGGGAAAAGAAAAGGGTTTTTTTTTTTTTTTTGAGAAGATAAAGAGGGAAAGGAGAGAATACCAATGATGGTATTTAGAAATACCACAAGGGATAAAAAGAGGGCCTACCAAAGACAGGAGAGAGAGGGACAGTACCAACGACGGTAAAAGGTTAACTACCAAAGGTACTGGGTAGGAATTAGAAGCAGGTTACAGATGAGGGAAGAAAAAAGAGAAACCGACTAAAAAGGATAAAGTTTTGAGAGAAAACTACACAAAAAACACAAAATTTCCACTTAGCTTTGAGACAGAGGCTAGGCACGTCTGACGAGGAACGCAGCAAACGAGATCTGGAGAGACTATGAGGGGGCATTATGGGTAGATCTTAGCTGATTTTGGCTGGTGCAAGCTTGGAAACGGCCATGTCGGTTCTGATGACAGAACCAAAGTCCTATCAGTGAGGAATGAATAAAGATTTACATCATCAGATTAAAAGTTGACACATTTTACAACTCTTTCTCAAACTATTCTAATAAAAGCTTTCCAATTCTCTCTCTCTCCACAATTCAAATATTAAATAAATAAAGAATCAGTTCAGGACTATGTGAAGCCAGTGCTAATCTACTTGGGAAGGAATTCCGCCTTTTTATCTATGACCTTAATGACCGTAAACTGGCAGAGTTTACAATACTCCACCAGTTTAAATCTATAAATTTATACAAATATATATATTTTAAGGTGAAGTCCTTCCATCTCTTCTCCCAACCCTTTCAATTCCTTTTCATTACTTGTTTTTTTGTATCATGTCACTGGAATCAAGGTCAAAAACAAAATGCAGTTATACACAGGTAAGCATGAAATGATCAAGGTTTTCTGATAATGGACTGCAATGGCCTCTCTCTGTTGGAAGCATCCCAAGGTAAAACAAATGGTGCAATGTGAATAACTCGATTCAGTAAAAATAAATCCCTGTTAATAGTGGCCCTAGATTAGCTCTGCACAGATTTCCCCAATACAAAATTGACAACATTAGACGGGGATAATGGTGAACACTGGACCAAGTGTAAGTTGCAGTCATGAATGCAATGATGGGTTCACTTGCGTCAATAAAGGCCAGTTTTCGATATGTGTGAACCTTGTTTTATTATAGCAATAACCCACGCCTGGGTGTGGGTAATGCTGGATTTACCCACGGTTGGTGTGGTTTGGTCATGAGGGAGAAGCCCGAGTGGCCAAACAAAGCCAACCGTAGGTAAATCCAGCATTACCCACACCCAGACGTCAGTTATTATTATAATGACATTATTTAAGAAAAAAATACTTTTCTTAAATAATGGCATTGTATAATGCCTCCTTGCTGTCCTTCCGCAGCTGTTTGGTATTCTGCGGCAGTTCTGATGTACTGCGCATGCGTATGCCTACGCAGAACATCAGAGCTATGGGCAAAAGCAATGGAGAAAGCAAGATCTCAGTTGCTTTTTACAAACTGTTTCGCTATGTTAAATGGGTTTACCATAGCAAGACAGCTTTAAAAAAAGCAACGGAGATCTCTGTTGCTTTTTTTAAAGTTGTCTCGCTATGTTAAACCCATTTAACATAGCGAGACAGTTTTGAAAAAAGCAACGGAGAAAGCAAGATCTCTGTTGCTTTTTACAGACTGTCTCGCTATGTTAAAGGAGTTTAACATAGCGAGACAGCTTTAAAAAAAGCAACGGAGATCTCCGTTGCTTTTTTTAAAGCTGTCTCGCTATGTTAAACTCATTTAACATAGCGAGACAGTGTAAAGCAATGGAGATCTTGTGTTCTCCGTTGCTGTAAAAAAAAAGAATTATAGTAATGAAAAAAGTCCGGGCGACTGAACCTTTTTCCATTACTATAACTCTGATTTACAACGTGCACGCTGACCAATCAGCGTGCACGTTTTTGAATATTAATGGGGGGGTCGTTGTATAATCTTAATGTTTTAATTGACTTAGAAGTTATCAGAACAACAGGTATTACCTCAGCATGTACCGATTCTGATCCTCAGCAATTTACCAGAAAATCAAACAACTTACTTGGGACAGGGTTAACCATACAAAGGGACACCTTCAAGGCCATTATATAGCTAAATAGAACAACATGTTTTGTATCACCATGCATTTTCTGAATGGTAAGAAGTATGACTCTGAGGGACAGGGCGAAAATTGTAAACATTCAAAAGTTAATAAGACAACAGTTTTGCATCATCATGCACTTTCTAAAACAAAATCAACAATAAGCATAAAACTCTAATGTTTGACATTATTGGCAGATTGCAATTGTCTTCTTTTTATTCAAAATTTTTTTTATTTAAGTCTTGCAACAAAATTACAAGAATAAAATGTAATCAGGAGTTAACAGTAGACTAAAGATAAACAAACATTTAAACCACAGACTACAATTTTCAATGGTTTATCAGAAAAGCAAACATGTAAAGAGGAATGCAGCAAAAATATGAGGAAAATCATAGTTGTTTTGCAAAATCACGTACTTCTGGTCATGGATCTGTGATTTTTTTTTTAACTGTCTGAAATAATGTTTAAACTGTCAGGGTGGTAGTAAGCAGCTGTCAAACTATGTTACTGCCTTAACATTCTGAGCACTATACAAATGTACTACCGCAGTCCAGTGTTCTCCATTAATCGCCAATTAGACATTATAGTGAAATGATCTGACCAGCTAAATGACTCCAGCACAGAAAAAAAAAAGCTTTCATGCATAATAGACAGGAGAGGCGACAGCCTGAGTGAAGATCATACAAGGCACAATATAGGCATCAGCAGCCTGTAAATCTTGCCCTTGCTTACATATATCCCTTAAAATAACCCATACTGCACATAAACTTGCATGATACAACTGGGATGCTTGTCTAGGTTTACAAAGGCCCCTGTAGTTGTTAGCCTAGTAAACACCGATGAACCTAAGGAGGAGAATAGCCTACTAAGAGGTGGGAGCCTGAGATCAACCCATACACTGACATGCTTCAAAACCAGACATTTCAGGAAGTCCAAAACTTAGCCCAATAAATTAATATATGTATTCCAGAGAAGCTCACCATGTCCCCTTCTAGAAAGTATATGAGAAGACTATACTACACAGACAACAAAATCAATGTTGAAATAAAACAGCATATATTTGGGAGTACAACACATTCATTCACACCTCCCACAACAACTCAAGCTGCACAATCAAGAACAAACTCCAATAAATGGCAAAAAAAAAGTGAACCTCCTGTTATGTAGGTAGATTAGATGGGCAAACAGACCTAAAATTCATACTGATCACTCGCGCAGTTAACCAGTTGAATGTAAACCCTAATATGGAATTAACCAAGCTCAGCAATAAATAATATCCCAATTAACAAATGCTTTTACTTGCTTTCAGAGGTAACCCAGGATCTTCAGTTCAGTTGGGTACCTTGCTGAGAACTAAAAAGGATGCAATGCCGACCATCATATCTGAACACAGATCTACTGTATGTGACCTTCACAGCTTAATACCTTGATCACTAAAGCATCAAAGTTAGCTCTTGTTTGATAGTAGTCGTCGTCTTCTTTCGGCTGTTCCCATTACGGGTTGCCACAGCAGACCATCTGTTTCCATTCCTTCCTGTCCTCTGCATCTTGCTCTGTCACACCCACCACCTGCATGTCCTCCGTCACCACAGCCATAAACCTCATCTTAGGCCTTCCTCTTTTCCTCTCATCTGGCAGATCCATCCTTAGCATCCTTTTCCCAATATACCCAGCATCCCTCCTCAGCACATATCCAACTGAGTGCAATCTCGCCTCTCTGGCTTTGGTTTCCAAACCACCCAACCTGAGCTGACCCTTTAATATACTGATTCATAATCCTGTCCATCCACGTCACACCCAGTGCAAATCTTAACATCTTTAACTCTGCCACCTCCAGCTCTGACTCCTGCCTTTTTGTCAATGCCACTGTCACCAACACATGCAACATTACTGGTCTCACTATCCTCTTGTAGACCTCCCTTTCACTCTTACTGGTACCCATCTGTCACAAATCACTCTTGACACTTCTCCATCCACTCCACCCTGCCTGTACTCCCTTCATTACCTCTTTTCACACTGACCATTACTCTGAACTATTAATCCCAAGTATTTAAACTCATCCACCTTTGCCAACTCTACTCCCTGCATCCTCACCATTCCTCTACCCTCCCTCTCATTCACACACATATATCCTGTCTTAGTCCTGCTGACCTTCATTCCTCTACTCTGTAGAGCATATCTCCACCTCTCCAGGGTCTCCTCAACCTGTTCCCTACTCTCACTACAGATCACAATGTCATCTGCAAACATCATAGACCATGGGGACTCCTGTCTGACCTGGCCTGTCAACCTGTCCATCACCATTGCAAATAAGAAAGGGCTGAGAGCTAATCTTTGATGTAGTCCCACCTCCACCTTAAATCCATCCATCACTCCTACCGCAGACCTCAACACTGTCACACTACCCTCATACATATCCTATACTACTCTTACATACTTTTCTGCCACTCCCGACTTCCTCATACAACACCACAACTCCTCACTAGGCACCCTGTCATATGCTTTGTCCAAGTCCACAACGACACAATGTAGCTCCTCCTGACCTTCTCTATACTTCTCCATTAACACTCTCAGAGCAAACATCACATCTGTAGTGCTCTTTACCGGCATGAAACCATACTGCTGATCACTAATCATCACCTCCCTTCTTAACCTAGCTTCCACTAATCTTTCCCATAACTGTGACTGCTGTGACTGATCACTTTTATCCCTCTGTAGTTACTACAGCTCTGCACATCACCCTTACTCTTAAAAATCAGTACCAAAACACTTCTCCACTCCTTGGGCATCCTCTCACTTTCCAAGATTTTATTAAATAATCTGGTTAAAAACTCCACTGCCATCTCTCCTAAACACCTCCATGCTTCCACAGGTATGTCATCTGGACTAACAGCCTTTTCAGTCTTGATCCTCATCACAGCTGTCCTAACTTCCTCCTTGCTAATCCATTGCACTTCCTGATTCACTATCTCCACATCATCCAACCTTCTTTCTCGCTCATTCTCTTCATTCATCAGCCCCTCAAAGTACTCTTTTCATCTGCTCAGCACACTCTCCTCGCTTGTAAGTACGTTTCCCTCATTATCCTTTATCGCCATTACCAGCTGCACATCTTTCCCAGCTCTGTCCCTCTATCTAGCCAATCGGTAGAGGTCCTTTTCTCCTTCCTTAGCGTCCAACCTTTCATACAGCTCTCCATACACCTTATCCTTAGCCACCTCTCTCTTCACCATACACCTCATATCCTTTATACTCCTGTCTATTTTCTTCAGATCTCTGACAATCACATTTCTTCGCCAATCTTTCTCTGTATACTCTCCTGTACTTACTCATTCCACCACCAAGTTTCTTGTCCTCCTTCCTCTGTCCAGATGTCACACCAAGCATCTTTCTAGTTGTCTCCCTTACCAGCCCTGCTATAGTTACCCAAATATTCATTAACTTTTCACTGCCACCCAGTGCCTGTCTTAACTCTTCCCTGAACTTCACTTCACAATCACCCTTTTTCAGCTTCTGCAATTTGATCCTTGGCACTGCCCTCACAATCCTCCTCCTCTTCTTGATCACAGTCATCCTACAGACCTACCATCCTATGCTGCCTAACTACACTTTTCCCTGCCACCACTTTACAGTCTCCAATCTCCTTCAGGCTGGCCCTCCTACATAGGATATAATCCACCTGTGTGCATCTTCCTCCACTCTTGTATGTCACCCTATGCTCCTCCCTCTACTTACAATACGTATTTACCACAGCCATGTTCATCCTTTTCGCAAAATCCACTACCATCTTGACCTTCTGTATTCCTCTGCTTAACACCATACCTACTCATCACTTCCTCATCCTCGCTGTTCCCTTCACCAACATGCCCATTGAAATTTGCTCCAATCAACACTATCAACCTTGGGTACACTCAACACCACTTGGCATGACGGAGCTTCAGTTGGTTTACTAGGAAACTTAATACATTTATTTTCTGGTAATGAGAAAATACCCAAACACAAGCACTTTTTTCAGTCATAAGCAGGTAGTACTGATCTGGTAAAGCAACCTGCACACAAAGTCACACATTGTGCAGGAAGAGTTTTTGGACTTAACCTGGCATTGCCAGGACAGAACATATTTGCAGTTTGCTCTTTTTGTTTCCACATTTGTTTATCTGGTGCTCTCCACACCCCCAAAAATCCATCAAATGCCTTGTCCTAGTAGCACTCCTCAATTACAACAGCAAGGCAAGCTGAATACAGAAAGTATCCCAGTATGTTATCCATCCTCATACCTCTCAGCTTCTGATTTTCATGGATGTCCCTGACTTTGATCCAAATTTTAACTCTATCCCTCTTAATCCCTCCAAAACTGATGAATTTTGGAGAAAATGTGGCAAATGACACTTAATGATTGCAGTAGTTAGAATTATAGAATTTTATTGTTTCAGAAAATGTATATTAATTCACATTTGTCTTATTCTGTTAATGTTGTTGTCTTTCGGCTTTTCCCGGTTAGGGGTCGCCACAGCGGAACTCCGATACGCTAATGATTGGCAGTAGATTTTGACGAACGCCAACGTGCCAGCTCGATGTTCAACCTTCAACGAAGGCACGTCCATTTATGCATGTCTTTCGGCCGCCCACCCAACGGCGGGGAGGACATGCAGACTCCACACAGAAGGCACTCCCCGCACTCAAGCTGAGAATCGAACGAGATAACCTCTTGCTGTGAGGCAACAACGCTACCGCTGGACCACCGCAGTGTCTTATTCTGTTAATACCTCAAATTGATAGTATTCATATTTTAAAAGTGTTCCTGACTGCCCCTGATTATTTCTGAACGTGTCCCCAATTCTGTTGAAAATGTCCTCCGATTCATTGAGAGCTATGCCCATCCTGACTGTGTAGTCCTCATACCTATCCTTAACCCCCACACACCTGGTGTGTAATAAAGCAGTGTAGTTCATGTGCACATGGTACCACTTGCATACCCTCCAGTGCAAACAATTTGCATAAACTTCCACTGCCTTTTTGTCTACCCAAGTACAGTTTGTTAAATTAATCTGTTAAGCTACAATGCCAGCATTCTAGGCAGTACTCCACTGAATCACAGAGGGGGATTAAATGAAGAGGAAATAATGGAATATGAAGGACAAAATCTTGTATGGCTGCAAAGATGTGTGTAAAACACAGCCACCAACAGCGGTGAAGCCCACCTTCTGTCCCACAGTGCAAAGCACTTATTTTTTTATTTATTTTTTAAACAAAGATAAACCAGAACATGTTTTTCTTAATCTGTAAATATGTTCTATTTTGCATTAAAGTAAGAATATGACTTAGCACTATACGCAGCAAGTTCTGCAGTGTAACTGCAATAAAATTAGTGAAAATAATTGATGTAAAATGCAGGATTCTGAGAAAAAAAGTGAAAATGGCTCCTTTTACTGTGATCATGAGAGGTGTGGGTAAGTTACAATACAAATACTATAGTGGAGTGGATGAATGATACTAATTAGTTTTGTAAATGTTGCCAAAATTAGTAGTTATGCAGATTACCATACATACTGACAAGAGAAAGCAACAGATTAAACTGTTGTGTTTTATGAACTGTCAAAGAATATGTAATCTGTAATGCAAATACCTAAAAATTTGTACAACACAGTGTTGTGAATATGTCAACATAAAGAAAAAAAATTACTTGCACTGCATTGCTAGATAACAGCACCGCTGTTTCTAACTAGGCTGAACTGACAAGACTATTTCACAGCATTTAAGTGCCCATTTAAAATGTCCTATTGTTAAATCATGTCAATGACTCTAATGCCGCTATAAACAAACTATACAATAGAAGGAGGAGGAAGCTACTACATGATAGAGCAAAATCCCAAAAAGGGAAGGCATCTCTGATCAGTATTAGCAAAAAACTACGGGCACTCATAAAATCGTCTAAGGCCAGCTTCGAGAGAAAAATTGCACAGGACACTAAGGATAATCACAAGGCTTTCTTTAGTTATGTTAGGAACCTGGGTGGGAATTCCCAGATATGCTCAGAATACACCGAACCCACGGACATTGCCAACATCCTAGCTGACAGATTCAGCGCAAACTCTCCCCACCAAAAGGGCAAATATCTATCCCAGCAGAGTGCTGCCCCCCTGACTTCTCAGATGCTCAGGTAAGAGCCGCCCTCTCCAAAGCAAAAAACACAGCATCAATGGGACCAGACGGTGTCCCTGGCTGCGTCCTACATGAACTCCAAGAAGAGCTAAACCCAAACATAAAACTACTGTCCAATCTCAGCCTTACTACAGGATATGTACCCAAAGAGTGGCGTACAGCAACAGTGGTCCCTCTCCACAAAGGTGGTGCCTCAACAGATCCTGGAAACTATCGCCCCATAACCCTGACTAGCTTGGTCTGCAAAGCTATGGAAAGGATCATCATGGACCTCATAAATAAAGATATTGGGGACCTACAGACACTGGATCCTACCCAGTTCGGCTTTGTTAAGGGCAGATCCTGCCTCTTAAACCTGGTCGATTTCTTTGAAACAGTCACCAAGGCCACTGATGAGGGGAAGGTGGTCCACACAGCCTACCTGGACCTCGCAAAAGCCTTCGATACAATACCCCACTCAGGCATTATAGATAAGCTCACCGGCTTAAATATAAACCCCTATGTCACTAGATGGGTTGCAAACTGGCTCAAGGACAGAACCCACATGGTTAAAATTGCTGGAGCCATGTCAGACTCCAAACCAGTTACAAGTGGCGTCCCACAAGGCTCAGTCCTGGGACCTCTCTTGTTCGGTATATATTTCTCGGAGGTACAGGCCAACACGGAAGGACTGTGGCTGACCAAGTTCGCAGATGACTGCAAACTAGGCGCCATAATCGACTCTCCAGCCGACACAAGCATCCTACAAAAGGGCCTCATAGAAACAGACAACTGGTGCCAGAGCCATGGCCTCAAGCTAAATGCCAAAAAGTGCATAGTCATCCCCTTTGGCAAAAACAAAGTGCCCACAAATTACCACATAGGTGGTAATCCATTAATCTGGAAGAAGTAATTAGGGACCTGGGGACGCAAGTTGATAGCAATCTCTCATTTGAAAACCAAGTGGCCAAAGTGGTTAGAAAAACATTTTATATAGCCCACCTAATCATGAAGGGATTCACATCTAGATCAGGGGAGGTCATCGTGCCTCTTTACTCATCCCTCATCAGGCCCATAATTGAGTACAATGCCCCTTTGGGATGTACCTTACCAGACACCTGCAGCAACTGGAAAGACCCCAAAAGTACCTCACCAAGAGGATCAAAGGGCTCAAACAGATGCCATATGCTGCCCGGTTAAAGAAACTCCAGCTCTACTCAGTGGCATACCACCTGCTCAGAGGCGATCTGTGCCTGACGTATAAAGCCATGTCCAACCCGGAATTAATGGACATGCTGCACCTCAGAAAATCCAAATCCCATCGAGCTACCCGCTCGAGACTTGAACCTCAGCACTGAAATAAATAGGACATGCTGGAGGGACAGATTCATAACCCAGAGGCTCCCTTCACTCTGGAATAAAATCCCAGTCCAGGTTAGGCAGAGTCCCTCATTGACTCTCTTCAAGAGGAATCTTGATGAGTGGATGGGAGATCGTGGGTTTACCCCGGGTATCACTTCTGTGTCACTGTTAGACAGAGGCACAGTACACTAACCTCGAAAAAGGGCATAGCAAAATTAATTTAAAATGGGTGGCGAAAGCCAAACACACTCTGGCTAGGCTTATAAATGCCCTAGGGCAGATAGCCTAGTATGAACCTATGAACCTATACTGAATCAGCTAATTTGATTAGGTAACAAACAGTGAAAAATATACTCAAAAAATTATCAGTTGGGGCAAACTGAGATTCCTGGGATCTTGGTAACTAAACTTTCCAGCATTATTGATGTACCTTGTGCGACAAATTACTTAATCTTTACTCAAGGCACAGTCCCGGGAAAATGACAACAGTGCTTCTTATTAAAGAAGGAGGGTTTCAAATATACAGCAAATTTTTAACTCTATCAGCTTGACCAGTTATGCTTTGTAAAATGATGGAGAGCAAAACGGTATGGCTAAAAGACAAAAATTTTAGAAAACTGGGTCTATATGATATTTAGCTGTATGCTCCATTTGAAATATGCTGTATATTTTGAACTAGTCCTCTTTCTTTGAGGAGGTTACTTATTACCTAGATGAAAGTGTCCCGGATGAAGCAGAGTACTCTGACCTAGTAATGATAATTGACAGCAAGCAGCATAAAAGGTATTAATGATAGCTTATACAATTACGGCATTAATACTTACATATTAGATGTAGACTGTCTAATATGGGGAGTAAGAGTTTGTGATACAAGATGCATCCCATCAGAAAGTGTAAGTTGGGTTACACAGACGTACTCCTGGGTCTTCTTTTTAATCTATTCTTTTCTCATGTTAAGCCAGTTACAGATGTCTAGTCAACCATGTTTGCAAAAGAGTACAAATTAAATAGCTGTGTTACTTGTCAAGGGGATACTTTTTTCAGAATTTCATATATGGCTTTCTATACTGGTGCCAAGACAATTTCCTTTCAGGGTTAACAAATATTCTATTCTTAATTTAGCATGATGACTCTGACTTTACCTATACTTTGGTAAAAACATCATCAGTTCCTCAAAAAATAAAAAATAAAAAAGGTTAAAGATCTGGGCATTGTTGAATGATTAAAATGCACATATGTACACAAAGTCTCAGCTAGTAAGATTATTCTAATATCACATGCCCTTAGTAACAAAGACAAAGACAAATGTAAACTGACAGAATCAAACCCTGGATTGCAAGCTGAAGCATTAAAACTTTGTACTAACTGCTAGACATATTGCTTTATACTCTGCCCTTTACGCAGTTTGGCCTACAGAGCTACTAATGAACCTTTTCTGTGTGAATTGTCTAATAAATTTAGGCCAAATACTAAAAGTGCTGTGGTAGCGTTGTAGCCTCACAGTTAGACGTTGCCAGTTCGATTCTCAGTTAGAGCGTCTTCTGTGTGGCGACATGCGTGAATGGGTGTTCCGTTGTTGAAGGTTGTGAGTTAGGCCCGGCAAGCCAGTACGTAAAAATCTACTGCCAATCATTAGCAGACCAGAGTTCCGCTGTGACGACCCTTAACCAGGAAAAGCCGAAAGAAACAAACTAAAGCAGCTTATTTTTAAAAGGTTAACAGTAAGATGAGGGAAGCATTACCTCTCACAGACCTTTCCCACTTTGTACAGTCTCCCACTTTCTACAAATATGCACCGTGTTAACATTCATTTAAAATAAATCTGAATGTTTATACAGATAAACAAAGTTCAAACGTTGGACAATTTCATATTCAGAACCAGCATTAAAATCAAATCTATTTAAACAATCTGTACAAGTCTCTTTCCTAATTAATCCTTTCACACTGACTGCTGACACAACACTAGTTTGCCTACTTTTTATTTGATCTCTTGAAAACTACTCGTACACCCCTCAAAATCTTTCACAATATTCTTACTATTCTTCTGCTGTGTGTGTACAATATACCTACACCCCACTCCAAAAAGAATCACTTACATCTTCCTTATTTATACTTGCATTGTTTAGTGAAAGTTTTTCATCTGAGATTTACCTGTATTATAACTCGTTTTTGAATCTTTGCTATAAACTATAATATACTGTTACACTCGGTTAATATCCCACCAAAATGCTACCAATATGTGACGTCCCCTACTATCCTGGCTCAGTAACCAAGGAACTTCAATCCTCACTACTGACTCAAATGTGAGACCATCACTTAAACAGGAGTAATATTTCACAACTTCCCCTAAGAACAGGAAGACTGTCTATAACCTGGGACTGGACTGTATACTTCTGTCCACCCCTAACGTGACTCCTTATTACACTCTCTAGAGCAATGTGTCCCAGTTTAAGACCTCTAATATACTCACACTAAAATTAAATCTCACATATTAAAAAACATCTGGGAAAGACTGACAATTTTCCAGCTGTATCCCTTCCCCCCAAATAATACAGTAAAATGCTGCCACCAATCAGAGTGTCTACATGCCATTTCAAAGGAGTGTCCAATTATTAAAATTAGATATCAAAACAAATGGCAGCATATGACCTAAAGCAGCAAGGCTTTCGGAGTGGCCCAGGAATTATCAAAGCAGGTATAAACACTCTCAAATCACTAAAAAATATAATAAAGCCACAATGTAAGATAATAAAAATATTTACTAATGAGCAAAATTATTAAAATGTAAAAAGTACAGTTTTGTACCTACCATAAATGTAGATGTCCGATAGATATGCAACTGCAGTCATAATGTATGGGTTGTCCTGCCTCAGGTAGCCCTCGATCGGCCGAATTCCAAAGTCTGGGTCCGGCGTCGGCTGGTGTCGCCTCCTCTCCGATGTCAGAACGGCTGGAGTATAAAGGCATCGGCCGACGTCATCTTCTTCAGTGTTTCTTGCCCCAGATGTCAGGCGCCCTCCTAGGAAGGCTAAATTTGGTGAATGGATAAACAATTCCAGACATGCACAACAGTAATAAACAGATACACCATAGGAGGTACCCCCAGCTAATAGGAAAAGGGGTAGTGGACCCATAAGGAAGGTTGCAGAGGGGAAGGAGGGTGGGAAAATCCGACTGCAGTTGCATATCTATCGGACATCTACATTTATGGTAAGTACAAAACTGTACTATGTCCTTCAAGAATGCAACTGCAGTCATAACATATGGGTTGAATACCATAGCCAAACTGGGGGTGGTTGGAACTAAGAAAGTGATGGTGTAGCTAAAATGCCCTGCAGGACTGCCAAAGCAAAGCCTGCTCGGGATCTGGAGTATAAAGGCAGGTTGTAGTGCTTGGTAAATGTATGCACGGAGCTCCATGTAGCAGCCTCTAGAATGTCCTTTGTAGCCACTCCTCTTAGGAAAGCTGTGGATGTGGCTATAGCTCTGGTGGAGTGTGGCCTAATATTGGCTGGCACACCTTTTCCATGAAAAGAATAGCAGAATCTGATGCAGTGTCCAATCCATTTGGAAATTGTTTGTTTGGAGATTGCTTTTCCTTGTACTCCAGCAGCATAGGCTACAAATAGTTGGTCAGACTTTCTGGTGGCCTTAGTTCTGTCCAAGTAGTAGCGTAGTTGTCTGTGTATGTCCAAAGTATGCAGCAGTGCTTCCCCCCTGTTTTGAGGATTGGGGAAGAAAGTAGGCAGGTGAATGGCTTGATTTAGAGACACCCTGGAAATTACTTTTGGCATGAATGAAGGATTGGTTCTCAGAGAGACTCTGTCCTGATGAAAAATGAAAAAAGGAGGTACTGCCATGAGTGCCTGTATCTCCGAAACTCTTCTTGCTGATGTGACAGCCAATAGGAAAACCGTTTTCCATGAGAGAAATTGCATTTCCGAAGTTGCTGCTGGTTCAAAGGGAGGAAGAGTTAATTTTTCCAAGACGAAATTGAGGTCCCATGCAGGTACTGGCGGTTTCCTGGGGGGTTTGATATTCTTTATCCCTCTCAGGAACTGTCTTAGTAAAGGGTGTGAAAACACAGGTGGATCACAATTGTATTTTGCTGAGATTGCTGAGGCATGAATCTTTATGGAAGAATATGAGAGACCAGTATGAAACATTTCTGCCAAGTATTCCAATATCTGAGGTATACTCAACACTGTTGTATCCTGACCCCTGCTAGCATTCCAGATGATGAATCTCTTCCACTTGGCTGAATAGGTTTTTCTGGTGGAAGGTCTGCGTGCTTCCAGTAAGATTTCTTGAACTTTTTTGGAAAGAGAGATATCGGGAGGAGTTATGGTAACCTCCAGGCTGTCAGATGCAATGTTTTCAGGTTTTGATGAACAGTCCTGTAATTGTGCTGTGTTAGAAGCAGAGGCCACAGGGGCAGAGGCCACGGCTTGGTCCGAGTTATGCTCAACAGCAATGGGTACCAGTGCTGCCTTGGCCAGTCTGGAGCTATCAAAATGCCTGTTGGTTGTTCTGCTTTGATCTTTAGTATCACCTTGGTCAGCAGCGGTAGAGGAGGGAATGCATAAATTGTTAGGGAATTCCAGCTGAAGGAGAGAGCATCCGTTTTCCAGGCTAGAGGATGGTGGGTCCTTGTACAGAACTTTTCCAGGTGATGATTCATGTGAGAAGCAAAGAGATCTATGTCCGGTCTTCCCCATGTCCTTGTTATTTGTGAGAAAATGTGAGGATGCAGCATCCATTCGTGTTGATCCAAGAAATTCCTGCTCAGCTTGTCTGCCAGAACATTGTCCTTGCCTGGCACAAACTGGGATTGCAAGTGTATCTTCAGACTTCGGGATTTTTCCCAGAGAATCATTGTTAGTCTGCAGAGGGGATAAGAATGAGTGCCTCCCTGCTTGTTTATATACCACATCACAGTGGTGGTGTCTGTCCTTATTAGCAAATGTCCTTGTTGAAGTGATTTTTCGAAATTCTCGATTGCATGTATCACTGCCAACATCTCTTTTTGGTTTATGTGCAGATGCCTTTCCCTTGGTGTCCACTGACCTTGAATGCATCTGCCTTTCATGTGCGGCCCCCATCCATGGTCTGAGGCGTCTGTTGTAATCATTTGACCTGTTTGAGGTTTGTTGAAAGACATGCCTTTGTTTAACTGACTTGCCTGAGCCCACCACAAAAATTCTCTTTGCAGACATGGAATGAGTGGGATTACGTCCTCTGGGCTTTGGCTGTGTTGGGACCATAAGTTTTTAAGTACCATTGCAGCTTTCTCATATGAAGTCTTGCCAAAGGTATCAGAAGAATGCAAGATGCCATGAACCCCAGGGCCTGCAGGATTTTCCTTGCAGTCAGCTGGGAGAACTTTGCTAGGCCTTTGAAGTACTCTGGTAACGGCTGTTGTTTTTCCTCTGTGAGATAAGCCATTTGTTTGTTTGCGTCCAGCTTGGCTCCTAGGAAAATAATTTGTTGGGATGGCAGGAGTCTTGATTTCTGTATGTTGACTGTGTATCCCAAGGCATGTAGTAATTGAATGACATAGTCCAAGATTGCAATCAAGGTTTGTTTGTTGTCTGCTTGTATGAGGCAGTCGTCCAGGTAGGGGTATATCTGAATCCCCTGGAGTCTGCAGTGTGCCACTACTGATGCCAGGCATTTCGTGAACACTCTGGGCGCAGTAGATAAGCCAAACGGCAATGCTGAGAATTGATAATGCTCTGTCCCTGCAAGAAATCTGAGGTATCTTCTGCAGCTTTGTCTGATTGGGACATGCAGGTATGCCTCCTTGAGGCCCAGAGTGACCAGCCAAGACCCCTTGCCCAGCATGGGAAGGAGCTGCTGCAGCGTCAGCATTTTGAACTTTGGCACAATGAGATAAGTATTTAGAGTAGACAAGTCCAGTATAGGCCTCCATTTGTTTTCCTTTCTTGGAAAAAGGAACAGTCTTGAATAAAATCCCTGGCCTTGTTCCTGTGGAGGAACCTTTTCTATTGCATTTATGTTTAACAGCTTTGAAACTTGAATGAGTACCTCTGCCCTTTGATGATGTGGCAGGTTTGGCATGCCTTGTCTTATTGGTAAAGTATGGAAGTGGAATCTGTAACCTTTGTCTATTAAATCCAGAATCCAGTTGTCCTTGGTTAAGATATGCCAGTTTTTTGAGAATAAGGATAATTTTCCGCCCAAGGGTGCTTCTCTTTGAGCCTTTGTAGGCGGTATGAAAGTCAAGTCATTGTGGTTGTACTTGTGGTGCAGCTGGGCTGCCTGTGCCACTTCTTTGATTTGGTGGTTGCCACTGGCGGCCCCTGTAGGAGCCTCGGTATTGCCCTCTACCTTGGCCACGCCTGTTTTTTCCCCTTTGAAACTTGTCAGTGTCTGGAAAGGACCAATTCTTTGAAGGCCAATTCCTGCTGAATCTGGGAGGCTGAACCTGGAGGAAATCTTTGACTGTCTGTACTGATTTAGCTTTTTCCTCAATGGACTTAAACACATCTTGTGCATTAGCACCAAAAAGCTTCTGTTTTTCTAAAGGTGCATCAAGTAACTTTACTTTAACATGGTCTGGTAGAGGCTGTTCTTTTAACCAAGCATGTCTACGTATAACAGCCCCAGTCATAGCTGCCCTACATGAAGCCTCCAATGCATCATAACCACACTGAAGAAAATGATTGTTAACCTGCTGAGTGTTATGCACTAGGTCCTGCAATGCCTTAAAATCAGTAGACTCAGGGGAGGCTAGCTTTTTCTGTAAGTCATCCAGTAAAAAATCCTGGTACTGAAACATATGAAAAAGGCAGTTAAGTGACCTCATAGCCAGGGTGGTGGAGGTATAAACTTTTTTACCCCATCTCTCCAGGGATCTAGCTTCCTTATCCGCTGGCAGTGGATTCTTGGCAGTGGAAGTAGCCACTCCCTTGGGGCCCTGTGAAAATGTTTCTAGATCCACAGAATGGGCCTTAAAGAGATGCTTGTGTGTGTCAGGGACCCTATAATATCTGTCAGGCTTGACAGGAGCAGGGGGGAGAGAGTCAGGGTTAGCACTGGAGTCAGAGAAAACATCATCCAGGACATCCATAACTGGAGGGATGGCTAAAGGCCTGTGCTGGGGAAGCTTGAGGAAGGTACGTAGCCTTTTCCTGGAATCAGAGAATTCCTGGCCCTGCCATTTAAAATGCTCCCTCATGGAGTGTAGGACTTCACCGAACGAAAAATCCTCTGGAGGAGAGGCAGAGGGAATTGATTCCTCAGCATCAGAGTCCTCATAGGCCTGGAAGGATTCTTCTTGGGTATCAGAATGCTCAGAATCCCCAGAGGCTTCATCTGAAGAGAGGTTGTCGGCCTGCTCAGTTCTGGACCTTTTCTCTGCAGGTGGCTGAGAACCTCTGTCTGGATGAGGCTGAGACCCCCTAATAAGAGAAATTAGATCTGCAGCAAGAGACATGATGTTTGTCAGAGGAGGGGGCCTGAGCAGTAGGTTTAGGATGGGCCTTGGCCTGGCTGGCGGCCTTAGCAGGTGCAAAGGCCTTGATGGACATGGATACTGGAGGCCTAGCTGCACCACGTGCTGGTGTAACCTTGTCCACAGGAATGGTGTCGGGTAGATCCAGAACCTCGGTTTCTGGAGGAAAGTCAACAACCGGCACCGGAGTGGACTCCGAGACCGAAGGACGAGTTACCGCTGAGTCGTCGGCCTGGAGCGGTTGGATTACCGCTTCCGAAGGGACCGAAGCACTCGCCGAGGGTTTAGGAGGAGTATCGGTGGATGACGCGGGCCAAGGATGTCGGTCCCGGTCCTTACGTTTTTTGGAAGACTGAGTTGTCGGTTGATCCGACGGCATGATATAAGCAAAAGAATCACCGAAAAAGTCTTCGGCAAATTCTGCCCGGCGCCTGAGAGTGCGCTTATTAAAGCAAGCACAGGCAGCACAGGCCGAGACGTCGTGGTCTGGGCCCAGGCAAAGAGAATGGAAGTCCTTATGAGGTATTTGTTTACCACAAGACAAACAATTATTAACTTTCTCAATTTGTTCTGACATCGGCTGAGGCAAGAAAAAATGTTCCCCAACGGGGTACTTAGCTTTTAGATGACTTCGGTACTGAAAACACAGGAGCTGACCGACCGGCACTTGCGAACTGCTTCTGCTTCGGGCACCGCGGCAAGAAAGACTGAAGAAGATGGCGTCGGCCGATGCCTTTATACTCCAGCCATTCTGACGTCGGAGAGGAGGCGACACTAGCCGACGCCGGACCCAGACTTTGGAATTCGGCCGACCGAGGGCTGTCTGAGGCAGGACAACCCATATGTTATGACTGCAGTTGCATTCTTGAAGGACATCAGTAATTTCAATAAACAAACAGAATTCAACCACCAAGAAAACAAAATTAATACTGAAAGACAGAACTGCCAACATTTAGAAAAACTCTAATTAGCTGATTTCCTTTATAACTGAAAAACACTGTCCCTTATCTAAATTAAATATTACAACACAGCAAAGGCAGGCTTACAGTACTTGGTAAGTCCTTTACGTATCCACTGCTCAGTACAACAACTGCGAACTCAACTCAACTGAGCTGTAAACTGAACTGAACTGCTTAAACTGTCTTCAGCAGGCTCTTTTATAAACTAGGTTAACTGTCTTAACTGTTTCAGTTCTTATTTTCATTTCATTCTTTGAAAAACAACATGCAGCTGATTTGAAAGTTCCTTCCTGTCATCAGTCTCTGAAAGTAAACACAGAGTAAATGGCAACATTCCAATGACATCATCTGTATATCAGTTGACTCTGACACAGCCTGCATTTAAAATCACCTGCACAAACATGCACAGTTAGACATAAAAGTACACTGTTCAATGTTTCAAACATCTTGTAGAGTAGTAATCAACATACAAGAACTTATTTACAATACCACAGCTAGTTATGCTGGCATATATTACACAGGTTAATCTGAAATTATATACAAATCTTCAGCCAGACATGCTAGCACAGCCAACCGTATCCAATTTCTTCACGTCTCAGTCTCCATAACTTGATTTTCCAGTGACCCCTGAAAAACGATGCTTGAGAAAAATGGGTCTGTCTGGGACTCCTCTCCTGGACAATCCATCTGCATTGGTGTTATTAATCCCACTGCGGTGTTGTTTTTTTTCTAACATCTTTATTAAATTATCACATACGACATAGACAATCTTATATAAATGAAAAACAAACAAAATGACATAACTTTAATTGCATAAATTATACATCATAGATACCATCTGCCACGGTGGTACAGCGGTAGCATTGTTACCTCACAGGAAGAGGTTCTCACGTTCGATTCTCGGCGTGGCTTGGGAGTGTCTTCTGTGTGGAGTCTGCATGTCCTCCCCGTGGTTGGGTAGCATTCGAAAGACATGCGTGCGTAAATGGGCGTGCCTTCGTTGAAGGTTGAACGTTGAGCTGGCACCTTGGCATTTCGTAAAAATCTACTGCCAATCATTAATGGACCGGAGTTCCGCTGTGGCGACCCTTTACCGGGAAAAAAAAGCCGAAAGACAAACAACATACATCATAGATACCACTGAAACAACTGTAGTTGCAAACATTATACATCACTTAAAAGCTATCCAGTCATTGTCAGTTAAGCATTACATGGCTCATTCAAATCTTACCTTTTAAACCTCGTTCCTTCTCTGCAAATACTGTTCCCACAATTCCCATTTTTCCTATGTAGTTTGCACCTTCCCTTTTCTAAAAATTCCAATTCCAGTTGTTTTACCTCTGTTATTATGTTCATTGCTTCTATAAAAGTGAGATAAACAGGTGCAAAGCCTATCTGGTGTGGTAATATTTGTTGTGTTGTGCTGTAGAAAGTACAGTTGTGCACACTTACCACAAATGTAGATGTTTGAGTGTATTCACTGCTGTAGTCATCACACTTGGGTTATCTGCCTGGAGGTAACCCTCAGTCGGCCCGAACACCAGAGACTTAGTATTTCTGCGTTGGTTACTGTCGCTCCAGGACTGACATCAGTTTGGTCAGGGGTATAAAAACAGGCATCCCATGCCATTAAATCAGTTTTTCTTGCCCCAAATGTCAGGAGCCCCCCAATAGGCAGCTAAGCTATGGTAGGAAAATCACCTCCAGTAAAAAGTAAATGCCAATACCAATACCCCTGTAAGGAGAGAGTAATATACACAGAGAGGAAAGAGAGAAGGGGGCTGGAGGGAGGGAAACCAGGACTGCAACAGTGAATACACTCGAACATCTACATTTATGGTAAGTGTACACAACTGTACTATGTTCTTCGTGTTTCACTGTTGCAGTCATCACACTTGGGTTGATTCCCAAAGCTGAAGAAAGGGTGGAGGCAGTCAAGAAGAGTTTGGGCTGGCTAGTATGCCCTGCAGGACTGCTGTTGCAAAACCCACCCTGGATTTGGATAATATAGGCAGGTGGTAATGCTTGGGAAATGTGTGTACAGAACTCTAGGTAGCAGCTTACAGAATGTCCCTGGTAGGGACTCCCCTGAAGAATGTTGTAGAGGTAGAAATTGCCCTAGTGGAATGTGTCCTGACCCCCTGAGGAGTAGGTTTCCCATGGTGTTTGTAACAGAAATGGATACAGTGTGCTATTCATCTGGAAATTGTCTGTTCTGAAATGGCCTTGCCTCTGCACCTGGTGCAAAACCGAGTAGTAACTGGTCAGATTTCCTGAAGAGCTTAGTCCTATCCAGGTAGAATCTGAGCTGTCTGTGCATGTCCAAGGAGTGCAGGATCCTTTTCCCTTTATTTTGATTATGAAAGAATGTTGGCAAATGGATAGACTGATTGAGGGCCACACTTGACACCACTTTAGGCATAAATGGAAGGATTAGTCCTGAGGGACACCATGTCAGCATGAAAAATAATGAAGGGTTCCACAGAAATGAGTGCTTGTAGCTCAGACATTCTTCTAGCTGAAGTGATGACCAGAAGCAAGGCCGTTTCCCAAGAGAGGAATTTTAACTCTGCTGACGCTGCAGGCTCAAAGAGGGGTAGTGTGAGCTTTTCCAGTACAAAGTTAAGGTCTCAAGCAGGGGTGGGTGCTCTCCTTGCACCTGCTTGCTTAGGTTGGTCACTGGGGGAGAATTCAAGGAATAAGCCAGGCTGCAGGATTCAGGAATTGCAGTTGCAGATGCAAGATCTGTCCCCCTGTTGAGTGAGGAAGGTCGGGCTCTGGGGTAGGTGCCAGGGTGGCACTGGTGACAAGCTGCGCAGTAGTGGGTACCAGTGCTAGCGTGGCCAGTCTGGGGCAATCAGGATTGTCCTTGGTCTGTCCTGTCTTATTTTGGGCAATATTCTTGAGAAGAGGCAGTGGGGGAAATGCACAGATTGAGAGGTTTACTCACTGAAAGGATAGGTTATCCACTTTCCAGGCCCTGCTGTGAGGTGTCCTGGTGCAGAAATTGCTGAGCTGGTGATTGCAGGGGGAGGCAAAGAGGTCCACCTCTGGGGTCCCCCATTTCTGAGTCAGAAGCCTGAAGGTGCTGGGTTCTAACTGGCACTTGTGTGGGTCTAGGAGATTTCTGCTCAAGTCTGCCAGTGAGTTTTGTTTGCCTGGCAGGAATCGAGCTTGCAGATGGACCTGCATGTCTAGGACAGTGTTCCACAGGGCCATGGCTAGCCTGCAGAGTGGGTTTCCCCCCAGCTTGCTGATGTACCACATAACTGTAGTGTTTTCTGTTTTTATTAGCAGGGTCCAGGTGAGAGTAGGGATCTGAAAGCTGTTAGAGCATGCTGGACAGCTAGCATCTCTTTCTGGCTGATGTGCAGATGAATGTGATGGGTTTCAGTGGCCCTGAATGCACCTGTCGTCCAGGTGTGGGCCCCAGGCATAGTCTGATGCATCTGTGGTCAGGGTCTGGGCGGCGTGGGGTTGAGTAAAGGGAAGTCCCTTGTTGTGGTTGCATGTTCCTGTCCACCAAAGAAACTCTGTCCTTTTACAAGGTATGATAGGAATGACAAGTTTCCAGGTCCTGCGAATGTTGGCACCAAAGACTTTTTAAGTACCATTGAAGTTTCCTCATATGCAGTCTAGCATATGGAATTAGTAGAATGCAAGAGGCCATGACCCTAGGGCCTGCAGGATTTTCCTTGCAGATAGCTGTGTTCTGGTGGCCATTTGAGTGAAGTAGCCTGTCAGATAGGCTTGTTTTTCTGGAGTAAGGAATGCCATCTGGGATGCTGTGTCTAAGCTTGCTCCCAGGAATACAATTTTTTGACTGGGGACTAGTTTTGATTTATTTTCGTTGACAGTGTACCCCAGGGAGGTTAGAAGGTTCTTCACAAATGTCAGGTGTTGCAACAGCAATTCCTGTCTGCCTGAATCAGGCAGTCATCCAAGTATGGGTAAATTTTAATTTTTCTCTGTCTGCAGTAAGCAATGGCTGGAGCCAGGCATTTTGTGAATACTCTAGGAGTAGTGGATAAGCCAAAGGGAAGTGCAGAGAACTGATAATGCATAGATCCTGCCCAGAAGCGCAGGTATTTCCTGCATGAGTCCCTGACAGGGATGTACAGACAAGCTTCTTTTAGGTCTAGAGTGGCTAACCAACCATCTTTGGCCAGCATAGGAAGCAACAGCTGAGGGATGAGCATTTTGAATTTTGGTACCACCAGGAAGGTGTTTAGAATTGAGAGATCTAGGATTGGACGCACAGTGCCCTCTTTTCTGGGTACCAGGAAAGGTCTGGAATAGAACCCTTGACCTATCTGTTCTGCAGGAACAGGTTGAAATGCCTTTATGGAGAGCTGGGATTGAACTTGGTTTTGTGCCTCTGCCCACTGGTTTGGAGGTAGATCTGGGAACCCTTTTGGGGTTGGCAGGGGGTAGAAGTAAAATTTGTACCCCTGGGATACAATGTTGAGGACCCATTGGTCTTTGGTGATGGAAGTCCAGTTTTTTGCATGATAGGCACGTTTTCCTCCTAGGGGCACGAGCAATTGGGCAGAGGTGAGGAGAGGAGTTGAGAAGTCATTGTGAATTCTTTCCGTAAGGGGGGCTTTTTGAAGTGGAGGCATTCCATTGCTTAGATCTCTGCATGCCCTGAGACTGTAGTCTGGGGGGGGGGTTGTTTCCCCTGGGTCTAGCTTTAGATGGCCTTGAGGGGGTTGGAAAGGACCAATGTTTCGAGGGGCAATGTCTGCTGAATCTAGGAGGCTGTACTCGCAAGAATTGACTGTCTGCATAGAGTTAGCTTTTTCTTCCACCTTTTTAAGAACCTCTTCTGTTTTGGTGCCAAACAGATTATCCTTGTTCAAAGGAGCGTCTAGTAATCTTGATTTGACATGGTCTGGCAAGGTCTGCTCCTTAAACCAAGCATGCCTTCTCAGTACAGAACCAGTGACTGCTGCCCTGCAAAATGCTTCTAGGCCATCAAAGCCACATTGCAAAGTATGCTTGCCGACCTGGCTTGCAGAATGCATAAGCTCTTGTAATTCCATATTTCCTGCACAGTCTGCAAAGGTAGCTAATTTTTGCTTAATAAGTTCCATAATATGTTCCTGGTACTTCAGCATGTGAAACTGGCAATTCAATGCCCTAATGGCGAGAGTTGCAGAGGTGTATACTTTTTTACCTCATCTGTCTAAAGCTCTGAAATCCCTGTCCGAAGGGGTGGGATTCTTAACTGTAGTTGCTTTGATACCTTTAGGCCCTTGGGAGAGATATCTGGGTCAACAGTAGGATTTTTGAAAAGGAATTTGTGAGAGCCAGGAACTCTGTAGCACCTGTCTGGTTTCCTAGAAGCAGGGGGTAAAGTATCAGGGGTTAGACTGGATTTCATAAAGACATCATCCACAACATCTAGAGCTGGGGTATTGCTAAAGGTCTATGCTGTGGCAAATCTAGAAATTCTCCGTGTCACTTTTTGGACTGAGGATAGTCTTGGCATTCCCACTGGAAATGCTCTCAAAGTATGTAAGATTTCACCAAACGAAAAATCCTCTGGAGGAGAAGCAGAGGGTATGGATTCCTCTGCATCTGAATCCTCATAAGCAGATAAAGGCATGTCTTCATAATCAGATACTTCAGAGGCGTCAGACTCTTGGCCTGTTAAAGCTGCTGGGGACAGGTCTCTCTTTCTCTTAGCAGGGGAAGGCTGGCTTCCCCTCTTCTGCCATTTTAAGCATTTGATGTTGTGGCAAGGAAGCAGGTGCTTGAGTTTGGGTCGTCGGTTTTTTAGGCGTAGCTCATACGGAACTGAAGATGCGAAAGAATTCGTTGGTTTGTGTCGAATACCGGTAGTGCGAAGAACTTCCTCAGAAACCGGTGCCTCCTCAGTGGCTCCTGACCCATACAAGATAGAGACATCCGCAGGTTCCGTAGTCGAAGAAGAGTCTTGCGGCATACCGGACTCCGAACGGGTCTCGGTAGTGGTCTGCGAATCCACTGAAGTGGGCATCAGGGGCTACAAAAGCACCTCACTGAATACTGGCGAATTGGCAACTAGCTTAACGGAAGTGTCGCCGGCAGTTTTGGACCTGTGCAGTCTCTCTCTGTCTTTATCCTTATGTTTTTTTGGAAGATCTGTAGTTGGATGGCTTACCGAAGCCATTTTGGAATACGGAGATAAAGCGCAAAATAATTTAGCAATAATAAGGGCCCGATGATGAATAGTTTGGGCGTTGAACAAGGCACAAAACCAACAGCGAGGTATGTCGTGGTCTGGGCCTAAACAGGTGGCGCAGTAAGAATGGAAATCTCGGTGTGGTATTTGCTTTCCACAGGCAAGACAACTGTTAACTTTTTCTGACATCGGTTAGAGCAAGAAAAAAGAACCCCCAACGGGGTACTTCGCTTTAGAAGACTTCAGGATGATTCAATTCGAAAACGAAAACTCAGCGGCCGACCGACACTCATGCAAACTGCTTCTGCTTCGGGCTCCTTGGGAAGAAAGACTGATGTAATGGCATTGGCTGCTTTTTATACCCTTGACGTCAGTCCTGGAGCGAGAGCAACCGACGCAGAAATACTAAGTCTCTGGTATTCGAGCCGACTGAGGGCTACCTGCAGGCAAATAATCCAAGTGTGATGACTGCAACAGTGAAACACGAAGAACATCGATAGTTCAGGAAATTCTTAAGGGTTGACAGTCCTCAGTTAAGCCGTACCTTTAGTTTGCTTAGACAAACCCCCACTAAGACAGACTGTTGCTGGAAATAATAGTAAGACAGAGACTATAGACAAACATTTTCAGAAGTTGGTAGGATTGAGCAATTTGTATATAAAGGATACTTTTGATTTCTTAAATAAATTAGAAAATGTTCATATTCAAGAAACTACAGTGATTCCGAATCAAGATGGCATGGAAATGGTTAGATCAGAATGAATTAGTGCTAGAATGTTTTCTAACAACACTGTAAGTTTGCGCATTGAAATTCTTGAAGTTATATTACATTATAATTATTTTAAATTCAATGAGAAAATGTATTGTCAAGTTAATGGCGTAACTATGGGAGCAGCAATGGCTCCCAGCTATGCGAATATTTTTGAGTGTTTTTCTCTAGCAACATAGCATTGTTCAAACGTTTTATTGATTTTTTTTTTTTTAATTTGGAGAGGTAAAGTTGAATTACTCAGTTTTTTTTTTAAATATGTCAACTATATAAGTTTTTATTTAAGTTTTACATATGAGTATAGTTTGAAGAATGTTAATTTTTTGGATGCAATTTTTTTTAAAGACAATAATAAATTATTAACTAAAATACATAGGAAAGATGTACAAAATAATTCCTACTTACATTACAAAAGTATGCATCCAAAAAAAAAAAAAAAAAAAAAAGAAAACATTGTTAAAGGGCAACTAATACGAGTAAGTGGCCTTTCCACCAGGGATCAGAGTATGAGCTTAGGTAATAAACTTTTAAATAGAGGCTATCCTAAAGGTCTGTTAAGAGATAAATTCAAGGAAGTTAGTGATTTTAGGAAACAAGGAAATATGGTAGTTAAGCAATTTAACAAATTAAATTACAATACTTCTATGTTGAATAATAACACTGTTGATGCTGGGGCTATTAAAAGCACTGTTGGTAATAACTAGACAATACTTAATACTTGTCCTGAAATACAAAAAGAGAGTAGTGACAGATCATTGGTACTTGTGCACAAAAAGGGAAAAGGTTTTATGAACTACTTTCAATCCAAGTTAAATAAGCCAAGGAGCAAATATGAAAACCTGGTATGGTCAAGTGTCACAACTGTAATTTTTGTTACTATTTGTATATTGGATCTGGAGAAATAAGAATTGGTGAATATCATATTAAAATGAAGGGGTGTTTTACATGCAAGTCCAAGTTTGTAGTTTACTTAATTTTTTTTTTGTAAAACATGCATGTCATTTTATGTGGAGATGATTACTAGGGAATTATACAAGCATATTTATGAGCATAAGTATGCTGCCCAGAAAGGGGACGGAAAAAATGCCCTAAGCTCTATAAATTAAACAAATGTAAGGCTGATTTTAAGAAGAGCTACAAGATTGTCAATATATGTTTACTGCAGAGGATGAATTAGCATGGTTAGAATATACTTGACAGGTAAAGTTAAATGCTTGTTATCCTCCTGGTTTGAACAAGGAGGATTTTGTTTCCTTTTAAAAAAGAAAAGAATCAAGCATTAACTAATTTAATTGGTTGTGTGATATAATTACGTATATAAAGAAGAATGGCAGTTTGTTTTAATCAGTCTGATGAAGTCTCGTTATATGGAGACTAAAGCACTTACTATGTTTTTTGGTTAATAAATGCTTGTGTTTTTATCAGATTTTACTGTTTTTTTTATATGAATAAAACTATCAAAGTCATCCCCATCCATGTACTGAGGAAAAATGCACCGACTTTTATGGCTTCTAAGGTCCGGTTATTCCCTTTCCCATTACCTTCATGATCCTCTCGAAGGGTAAGAACCTCCACTTCATGCTGGCGCCGTCTCTCATTTTCCTCACCTTCTAAATGTTTGGCCTCCAGTTCATATTGAAGCTGTCTCTCCTTGGCCTCCACACATTGGGCTTTCAGGTGCAGTCTCTCTTCAGTTTCCAGTTGTTTGGCTTCCAGTTCATATTGATGCTGCTTCTCTTCAGCCTCCAGTTCAGTTTATATCAGCGCTGCTTCTCCCTTTCTTCAGCCTCCAGTTCAGTCTCCTTAACTCCATACGGATTCTCGTGTCCTCTGAAGAAAATATGTGGACTGTCCTGTCTCGGCAGGCTTAACATCTCCAATACCAAGCTGGACATCCTCCAAATGGCTGGCATGAGCTGTGGCTGCAACTTAGACTGAAATCATTGCTTCCTTAGTCAGGCTGGGATGCACCAGTCCTCTGGCTTCACACTACTTGGCCAACTGGTTCTTTGTCAGCTTGCTATAGTCTTCTACTGACATCTTTGCCTGCTGTCCCTGACTAACTAACTAATAATAAATAAAACTGTGGTGGAGTGAAATTTTGTATGTTTACCTTGTAGCTGTCAAGAGTGCACACCTTAAATTACAACTACCCACAGGCTACTGAAGTCCAATTAAAAATCCCACTAACCTGCCACCAGTATGTGACGTCCGGTTAATATCCCACCAAACTGCCACTAATATGGGATGTCCTCTACTATACTGGGTCAATAACTAAGGAACTTCAATCTTTACTACAGACGCCACAATGTGAGACCATCACTTAAACAGGAGCAATATTTCACAATTTCCCCTAAGAACACAACAGGAACACGCTCTATAACCTAGGACTGGACTGTATTATTAATTTATTTATTTACCGGGAAATTCCAACTGGACACGGGTCCTTTTTCAGCAGAGGCCCGGTGAGAAAAACTCCACAGAACAATAAATGAGCAGCAGAGTACATGAACAACTGAATATACATACAACAGCAAATAATACATACTGCAGCAAACACTAGATATACATGCAATAAAAAAACATAGTAATAAACAGATATACCAATATCTAGCTAGAGGCTAGGAATAAAGGTAGGATGTATATACAGATAGCAGTAGGCTCAAATGGATACTGTTCTAAACTCATAAACCTAAATCTTATATACAAATACTGCACAAAACTCAAACAGATAGAAAACAGATGCTCCACACAAAGGTGGAACAAGCTAAGAGGGCTAATGGAATGGAAGGGGAAGACAGAGGAGTAAGAGAGGAGACGGAGTGAGTAGTATACGTGGTAGTGAGCGGAAGCTAGGTGCAAGTCAGTTGGATATGCATTTGGAGTTGAGATGAAGTGAGGTAGTTAAGCACATTATAACAGGTCTGAGAGATTGAGTGAGGAGGGAAGTGGAGGGTAAAGGGTGAGCCAGAGCCTGCAGAGGAAGGAATGCCATGATCTGACAGTGTGAGACAGGGTGGTGAGGGGAGAGGAAGGGGAGGTAAAAAGGAGGGCTACTAGTCGGGATTGGTGCATGGGCACAACTAGAGGCTTTTTAAGTGAGTTTTTAGTGCATTCTTGTAGTGACTGCAAGAAAGTAGTGCGGTTATAGAGGGGGAGATTGTTCCATAATTTGGATATGACACAGGAGACTAGTGCTTCTCCCGCTGACTTCTTGGGTTTGATCACTAGAAGAAAATTTCTGATGCTGGAGCGTAGTGGTCTAGTGGAGCAGTAGGCCTGGAGAAGGTTTTGAAGGGATGGGACTAAGAGGACAGTTTACTAACTTGTGGGCGAGAGAGAGTTGATTCAGGTGAAGAAGTTGAGGGAGTTCAAACCAGTCAAGTTCTCTAAGTGAGATACAGTGGTGGCTGCAATAAGCTGCAACAGTGGCAAACTTAGCAATTTTATTGTAGCATGCCTCAAGCTTGTTTAGGTCCATCTAAGGTAGGTAAGTATAGGAGAGGCATACAGTAAAGTGGAGATTAGGTGGGAAATGGCAGCAGAAATTCTGGCTGTCTTGGTGAGGAATTGTTTGTTTCTGTACAATGCACCTATTTTTTTTTTTTGTGAACCTTTTTTATGGTAAGAGAAATTTGAGTGTCAAATCTGAGACTTATCTCAACACCAACTAGTTTGGTGTGTTCTGTAGGGGAGATGACAGTATTGTCTTTGGCTAGAATATTAAAGTGTGGGATAAATGGGTTAGATTTAGTGCGTTGGAAGATAAGGAGTTTAGTCTTGCTCAGGTTAAGTAATAACTAGGCATTAGATAGCCAGCTTTCTATAGATGAAAAGGCTTCTTGTGTGATTTTGTGGAGTTCAGGTAGAGTTGGGGCTAAGCAGATGAGGCTGGAGTCATCTGCATACTGTATAAGAGAAGCATGCTTGGTGGCTGTGACTAGATCATTGGTGAAAAGTGAGAATAGTAGGGGACCAAGGACGGAGCCTTGGGGAACACAGACTGTACACTTCTGTCCACCCCTAATGTAACTCCTTATTACACACTCCTGAGCAATGTGTCCTAGTTTAAAATCTCTGATACTGGCACAAATAAAATTGAATCTCACACATCCAAAGTATTCTGAGAAAGCCTGACACAGATTTCCTGCTGTATCCCTTCCCCCAAATGATACAGTAAAATGCTGGCCACCAATCAGTGTGTCTACATGCCCCTTCAAAGGGGTGTCCAATTATTAAAATTAATAAAAACAAATGGCAGCATATGACCTAAAACACCCAGGCTTTTGGAGTGGTGTGGGAATTATCAAAGCAGGTATAAGTACTCTTAAATCACTAAAGAATACACTAACTGACGAGCCACAATATAAAATAAAAGTATTTAACAATGAGCAAAATTATTAAAAATGTAAAACAGTAATTTCAATAAACAAAATCACCAGGAAAATAAAATTAATACTGAAGGACAGAAATCCAATGTTTAGAAAAAAACTCATTAGCTAGGACTTCCTGCCTAACTGAAAGAACATTGTTCCTGATCTAAACTAAATATTACAACAGAGCAAAGGCAGGCTTACAGTTAATGGTGAGTCTTTTGGGTATGCACTGCTCATTACAATAACACAAATGTGAACTCTACTGAGCTGTAAACTGAATTGAACAACTGTTTAAACTGTCTTCACTAGGCTTTTTTATAAACTACAAAATCTTGAAAAAATATCCAGGAGGCTGGCTATAATGCTTCAAATTCACAGCAGTCTCAGTCCTCAATTCCAAGTTCAAAGATACATCAGCAAAAGCAAAGACAGGAACAACTCCACTTCAGTAAAATCAGCACTGCTTTATTCAGACAACACAAGCGCTTTCACTACTGCTTCATCAGGTGTTTGAAAATAGTCTCAGTACCACCTGTTTAAATACTCTAATGGAACACATGACCAACTCATCTTAAAGGCAAATCACTTTTAAAAATCCATCAAATATACCAAATTCATTTAAAACCTAAACATAATTCATTAAGACTAAGAATCACAAGAACAAATAAATACATAACTTCATACATATAAAATAATCATATATAATACATGAAATATATATATATATATATATATATATATATATATATATATATATATATATATATGAGTACAATAAATTATTATAAAAACATGATAATATGAGTAGATGTACCTAAAAATGTATGTTCTTAATATAAATGTGTATATACATAATATTACTCTACCTACGTAGTCTCCTTTTCTTTAAAGTTGGTTTTATTGGAATGTACTCATTCAAACCATGCCCACAAGTAGCCTTCAGCATAATAATCCACCTTGCTTCCAACTCCTCAGTTCTTTCCCTGACATCACTGTATCTATCACTCTCCATAACTTTAGAAATAACCATAAACCGAAAACTATGATTTGTTCCTTTCTCCAAAATATGTTTAGACAATGCATTAATCCTTGATCCTTTACTAATGTGATACACGTGCTCCCTTATTCTCTCTCTTAACATCCTGTCAGTTTTACCTACATAAAAACCATGACATAGGGAGCACACAGCAAGGTATATGACATGTTTAGTGTGACATGTAGCATTAACCCTAACGTCATAATTCTTCTTAGTGTCAGGGTGTGTAAAAGTAAGATCTTCATTGACAAATCTACATTGATTACAACCACCACATGGTTTGGTCCCATAAATATTCTCTCTTGTCAAACCATGTTTTGGTACACAAAGTCTCCTCTTCAAGTTTTTCTTGTTCTTAAAAGTGAATTGAGGTACTTCACCCACTATATCCTTCACAAGTGGATCCGTCATGAGTATATTCCAATGGTCATTGAATATATTAGTGTATTTCATAACATCCCTGGTGTACGGAATACATAAACCCAGTCTTGTACTATTGTTATATACCCTCTTCTCTCTTTGTTCTCTATGTGAAAAGTATGGTCTGGCCCTATTATTTCTCATCCGTTTGACTTCATGCTTGCATCCTTCTATCATTCTTTCTTCATAGCCTCTTTGCCTCAATTCATTACTGGTAATGTGAACTTGCTGTTCAAAGTCACTCTCCTTAACATTTAATCTAGAGGCTCTAAAGAATTGGTTTTGTGTCACATTAGTAAAGACATATCTAGGATGCATGCTGTCCCTATTAAGTAAGCTACTGACATAGCATTCCTTCCTATGTAGTTTAGTATAAAGAATACCCCTTTCATCCTTCTCTATAAATACATCCAAAAAACTGAGACTTGATCTAGAATATTCCAATGTAAAATTCAAAAACACAGTAATACCTTTTATATATTCAACAAAGGATTTCAGTTCAAGTTCGGTACCTCCCCATAAAATAGAAAGATCATCTACAAATCTTCTATACAAGATGATCGATTCTTTATAAGGACTATCAAACACATGATCTAATTCCCAGGCTAGCATTACCCCATTCGCATAGCTGTTAGAACAGGAATTGCCCATAGCTACACCATTCTTCTGGTGGTACACTTCTCCATTAAACATGAAGACATTATTACTTAATACGATATTCATAAGGTCTTGTAACAAGGCTATTTCTTCTCCATCGTATAAACCGCTAGAACATAGCAACTTACTCAATAATTCAACACCTACAGAGTTAGGAATGACTGTAAATAGAGAAACAACATCTAGTGTAACCAAAAAAGTTTCATCCAATCTACTTCCATTGCAAGTGCAGTCATATAAATCATGAAGAAACTGTTCAGTATCACATAATACTGTTTGATATTTCTCAAATAAAGGTTTCAACCTAGCATCCAAATATATAGATATGGGTTCAGTGCACCACCCGCCCCCTGAGACAATAGGTCCCATTTATTTTAATGGGAGGTACCGAACTTGAACTGAAAGCCTTTGTTGAATATATAAAAGCTACTACTGTGTTTTTGAATTTTACGTTGGAATATTCTAGATCAAGTCTCAGTTTTTTGGATGTATTTATAGAGAAGGATGAAAGGGGTATTATTTATACTAAACTACATAGGAAGGAATGCTATGTCAGTAGCTTACTTAATAGGGACAGCATGCATCCTAGATATGTCTTTACTAATGTGACACAAAACCAATTCTTTAAAGCCTCTAGATTAAATGTTAAGGAGAGTGACTTTGAACAGCAAGTTCACATTACCAGTAACGAATTGAGGCAAAGAGGCTATGAAGAAAGAATGATAGAAGGATGCAAGCATGAAGTCAAACGGATGAGAAATAATAGGGCCAGACCATACTTTTCACATAGAGAACAAAGAGAGAAGAGGGTATATAACAATAGTACAAGACTGGGTTTATGTATTCCGTACACCAGGGATGTTATGAAATACACTAATATATTCAATGACCATTGGAATATACTCATGACGGATCCACTTGTGAAGGATATAGTGGGTGAAGTACCTCAATTCACTTTTAAAAACAAGAAAAACTTGAAGAGGAGACTTTGTGTACCAAAACATGGTTTGACAAGAGAGAATATTTATGGGACCAAACCATGTGGTGGTTGTAATCAATGTAGATTTGTCAATGAAGATCTTACTTTTACACACCCTGACACTAAGAAGAATTATGACGTTAGGGTTAATGCTACATGTCACACTAAACATGTCATATACCTTGCTGTGTGCTCCCTATATGTCATGGTTTTTATGTAGGTAAAACTGACAGGATGTTAAGAGAGAGAATAAGGGAGCACGTGTATCACATTAGTAAAGGATGAAGGATTAATGCATTGTCTAAACATATTTTGGACAAAGGAACAAATCAGTTTTCGGTTTATGGTTATTTCTAAAGTTATGGAGAGTGATAGATACAGTGATGTCAGGGAAAGAACTGAAGAGTTGGAAGCAAGGTGGATTATTATGCTGAAGGCTACTTGTGGGCATGGTTTGAATGAGTACATTCCAATAAAACCAACTTTAAAGAAAAGGAGACTACATAGGTAGAGTAATATTATGTATATACACATATATATTAAGAACATACATTTTTAGGTACATCTACTCATATTATCATGTTTTTATAATAATTTATTGTACTCATATATATTTCATGTATTATATATGATTATTTTATATGTATGAAGTTATGTATTTATTTGTTCTTGTGATTCTTAGTCTTAATGAATTATGTATAGGTTTTAAATGAATTTGGTATATTTGATGAATTTTTAAAAGTGATTTGCCTTTAAGATGAATTGGTCATGTGTTCCATTAGAGTATTTAAACAGGTGGTACTGAGACTATTTTCAAACACCTGATGAAGCAGTAGTGAAAGCGCTTGTGTTGTCTGAATAAAGCAGTGCTGATTTTACTGAAGTGGAGTTGTTCCTGTCTTTGCTTTTGCTGATGTATCTTTGAACTTGGAATTGAGGACTGAGACTGCAGTGAATTTGAAGCATTATAGCCAGCCTCCTGGATATTTTTTCAAGATTTTGTGTTTTCTGCTTCAATCTGTGGAGGTAATCTGTGTTCTTGGGGAATTTTTTATCTGTTTTTTTATAAACTAGGTTAACTATCTTAACTGTTCCAGTTCTTATTTTCATTTCACTCTTTGAAAATCAACACACAGCTGATTTAATAGTTCCATCCAGTCATCAGTCTCTAAAAGTAAACACAGAGCAACTGGAAACATTCCAATGATGTCACCTGCAGATCAGTTGACTCCCAACACAGCCTACATTTAGAGTCTCCTGCACAAACATGTTCAGTTAGACATGTAAAAGTATACTGTTCGACTTTTCAAACATTCTGTACAAACTAAGTATTAATCAACATACAAGAACTTATTTACAATACCATAGCTAGTCATGCTTGCATATGTTACACAGGTTAATCTGAAATTATGTACAAAACTTCAGCCAGACATGCTAGCATAGATAACAGTGGCTAATTTATTCACATTCATATCTGCACCTTAAGTTTATGCAAACAGGCCATGACTGAAAATGGAATTAACAGTCCAGACCATTACCTTGAAAGGAAGTTAAAAATTCTACTACTACTAATAATACCACCACCAACATACAAGCTTCTACAAATGGCAAGTAGGCTGCAAACTTGTTAAAAGAACCTGTGAAATTGCAGGACAGCAAATGGTGTCAAAAGGGGCATGTAGAAAAAATAGGATGCAAATTGTAGCCATTAAACGCGCACTACATAAATTCTAGATACTGCAGAGAAATATACCTAACATTTATTTAAGCGTAGCTGTGAACAAGCTATATTGTTATACATTCATGAAACCTTGAAGTATTCAGTTACTGAACAGTGCAACTGAATCTCTGAGCACATGCTTAAGTAAATGCTTAGAAGATGAACACTGTCATAATGGAAGGGAACTGCACAGCAATGTGCCTGGACTACAAAAGGGAAAAAGCACATTAAGAATAAAGTAAATGTCTGTCTTCTTTCGGTTTATCCCGGTTAGGGGTTGCCACAGCAGAACTCCGGTCCGCTAATGTTTGGTAGTGGATTTTTATGTGCCGAGTTCCCAGCCCTGACGCACAACCTTCAATGAAGGCACGCCCATTCATGCATGCCTCCACACAGAAGACGCTCTAACTAAGAATCGAACGCGACGTCTTGCTGTGAGGCGACAACGCTACCGCAGCACTACTACCACGCGCCAATGGCAAAAATGCTCTGGATTACAGCAGCATCTAGTAGCCATTAGTGTTGCTAGTCCCTTCTCCTCAACCTACAGCTGTAGCGGATTCATTTGGTGCCTGCTGCCACAACCCTTTCTGGCGGCCCTCAGTGTTGCTAGGAGAGCAAAAAAAATATATGGTTCCCCAGTCTGGCACTCCTTACCTCCTAACACTTGTACCCTATAAAGCTTATCTTCACTTTTACATTAGGACTGAAAAATTAAAAACAGAATAAAACAAAACGTGGATCTTGTCGATTGCACCCCTTAACACCTTAAGCTCAGGGCAGTTACCCCCTTTACCCCATTCTAGCTTTGCTTTTGCCTCAATTGCACATACCAGTTACATCAAATTGTTAACCTGTTCTGCTATTTTCCTTCAATGTCAATGTTCAGCTTCTTCCAATTTTCCCCATTTGCTACAATGAACATGTCTTGTCTTTACTCTGGACCACATGCTCTCAATTTTACTTATTATATGCTCAAGTTCTTGCTCAGAGTCTTCCAGTGCTGCTACATCATCTGCATACATCACTTTTAGTGCTCTGTCCCTTCCAACTTGTTTGCTGATTGATGTAGTCCACTACCAGTATCAACGGGAGTAGGCAAAAATGCTGAACCCTGATGTACATCCATTATGAACCCCTAAGAGAGTCCAAGAACACTTCTTACTTTTGCAACTGGACAATTGTACATAGAAACATTAGTTGATTTAGTACAGGCTATGAAACTGAACCTTTGCGAGACTGTCCAAAATAGTTTTTTTAAGAATTGTTATGTGCCTTCTCTCCGTGTCTAGGAATGCCCAGCTGGATTCACTCCTGAACTCCAGTGTCTTCTCCATTATCTGCCTCTCTGAAATCATCAGGTTGGTTGCACTGCATACAAATCTAAAGTGGAACTGCTTATCTACCAGTCTTACTTTATGCACTCACCATCTTGACCACATATGCCCTTACTTCACATCAGCCTGTCACTTTCCTCAACTTAAATTTTCCTTAATGCATTTAGCATTTTTTTTCTATTCTGGGTTGGGTTCTCCTTCCTCTTTTCATCATAGATTGTGTATGCGTTACTACAGCTTCTACTACTACTATTGACTATAAAACCAGGTCAGCTCAGTGTGAAGACCAACACTGAATTCCTGGACAGGTTGAACTCCTCCTTTGGCAGATCTGAAGAGAACAACTTGGCTGCTACAAGGCTACCTATCGACCAGGAGGAGTTGGTGCTCAGCCTCAACTCCAATGAAGTGAGATCTCAAAACTTAAGAAGGTGAACCCAGTAAGGCTGCTGGTTCTGATAAAATAGGGGGCAAAGTATTTAAAGGCTGTGCAGACCAACTATGCTCAGTTTTAACTGATATTTTCAATATATCCCCTATTCTTGGTAAAGTTTCCTCTTCCTTCAAGGTGATGAATATTGTCCCCCCCAAATAAAAATGCTAATCCAGCCTGCCTGAATGATTACAGACTGGTTGCTCTAACTTCAAATATAATGAAATGCTTTGACAGTCTAGTTAACAGGTATCTGTCAGCAAACCTTTCACCCACCTTCGAATCATCTGGAGGGAAGAAACAGCTACATCAGGCTGTTGTTTATCGACTTGAGCTTGGCATTTAAAACAGTGGTTCCAATGCAGCTTATTGACAGGCTTGTACATCTTGGAGTTAGCAAGTTCATGTGCAACTGGATCCTCGGACTTTTTGAAGGTGCAGGCAACCACACCTCTGGATGCATAACACTCAACACCAGTGTTCCTCAAGGTTGTGGGCTAAGCCCTCTGTTGTTCACCATCCTCACCCAAGACTGTTCTGTAAAATACACCACCAATCACATCATTAAGTTTGCAGATGATATTACGACTGTGGGCCTCATCAAAGGGGAGGATAAAAGAGCTTACAGAGAAGAGGTCTGCTTACTGATTGACTGATGCGCTAAGAGCAACCTTAACCTGAATGTCAGTAAAACAAAAATCATTACAAATTTCAGGAAAAGGTCAACAACACGCTCACCACTCATGATAAATGGTTAAGAGGTGGAAACGGTCACATCTAAAAAGTTTTTAGGGGTGCACATTTCGTAGGATCTCTCTTGGACTGTGAACATTTAACAGTTAGTCAAAAAAGCACACCAATGTCTATACTTTCTCAGAATGCTCAAAAAAGCAAAGCTCTCACCACATTCTAAAGAGAAGCAGATTAGAGCATTCCCACTAGTAGCTTCACAGTTTGGTTTGGGAACAGTACAATAACAGAAAGAAGAAAGCTAAAGAGAGTGGTGCGAGTTGCTGAAAAAGTCATGGGCACCATCGATCTAGGATCTCTTCGCAGCAAGAAGCATTAAATGTGCATCCAAAATAATTTGTGACCCCTCTCGCCCTGCCTATGGCTGGTTTACACAACTGTCTTTGGACAAGAGATATTTTTATTTATTTATTTTATTTTATTTTTATTTTACATTTGTTAACCGGGAAAAAATCCGACTGGATACAATGTCCTTTTTCAGCAGAGGCCCGGGGAGAAAAGCTCCAACATTATACAAAATACAGACATTTCCAAAATTATAATATTACAGAGAGAGAAACAGTCAAAAATCAAACAAACAATCAGGTTGCAAAATTCATTTGTTAACAATGCATATAAGGAAATAAAAAAATGAAGACAATGAACAATTCAGGTAGATAATAGAGACTAGGAAATGTCAGTCAGGAGATGAGCATTGGCAAAGCCAGTGCTTCTGATAGTGGTGAAACAGTTGTTTCTTGAAATGGGGTAGAGAGGTAGAGGAAAGAATACTGGTGGGAAGAGAGTTCCAGACTTTTCCAACGGCGTTTGGAAAGAGTGCATCTCCTCCAGTATTGTAAGCTTTGACCATCTTTATGAGTGGTCTGTTTGCAGAACGTAGACTGTTAAGATTAGAGTATAGAAGGACTAGGTTCTGAAGTGAAGGACAATTGTTGGGGTTTTGAGAATTTTATATACCTCAGTAAGTTGGGTAATTCTAACAAGGTTGGGGAGTTCAATCCATGTTAGGTTTTGAGGTTGGTGCAGTGATGGGTCCTGTAAGGAGTTCCTGCTGCAAATCTAGCTATATGATTATATGAGCTGGATAGTTTATCAAGTATGGTTTTGTTAAGATTGGTGAATATTGCAGATGAATAAAGAAGGGTGGAGAGCAAATGTGTTTGGGCAATGGTGATTTTAGTACTTGGTGTTAGGAAGTTTTTAATTCTATAGAGCGATCCTAATTTTTTGTTTACTGTTTTGATGGACAGGTTGATATGTATGTCGAATTTCAGTTTATTATCAATAGTAACTCCAAGCAATTTCATGTGGGGGTCTGGGGAAATGATAGTACCATTTTTGGATGTTATGGAGACATCAATAAGGTGATTTTTTTGAGTTGGTTGAAAGATCAATAATTTAGTTTTTTTAGGATTTAGGATTAACTGTCGTCCTAATAGCCAGTTTTCGACTTTGGTGAAGCAATTTTGGGTTTTAGTTAATAGTCTGCCTGGAGATGTATCTGAACAAACCAGTGTTGAGTCATCCGCATATTGAATACAGGTGGCCTCGGGAATGACTGTATGGAGGTCATTAATGAAGACAGAGAAAAGAAGTGGCCCCAAAATGGACCCTTGAGGGACCCCAATGGTATTTGGTAGTAAAGTGGAGAGAGTATTCTGCCACAATACTGCTTGTTTCCTGTCTGAGAGGTAGGCTTTAAACCAGTCTAGTGTCAAGTTATCCAGGTAGAGGTTTTTTAAGGTTTCCATGAGTAGTTGATATCGGAGTACACGCTGCAGGGCCATGAGATACTTAAACGGCTTCTACCCAACAGTGTTGAGACTTACAAACTCTGATACCAGCCACTGATTACTTAAGTCAGTAATCATTCATAATATGTAGCTTGGCTGAAAAGTGTGCAATATCTTTTTTATTCTTTGATGTAGTAATATATTTTCTTATTCATGTGCAATTGCCTGCTGTTTGTCTGATGCAGATGAACATAGGAGGACAATCTTAACATGTGCAATCCTACTCTGTCAGGCTGCTATGTGGAGTATTCTTCTTATGACTCTGGGGGGGGGGGGCTTGTGTGTTTTGCTGTTATTACTGGTTTATTTATCCTTATGTGGGTCTTGTACCGAATATCTTTTTTTCAAATTGAAATGTTACACTGTTGTTCTTGTTATCCTTGCCTCCTATGTACTGTCTGGTGAGATGGTACTCGGAATTTCATTTAGGCTGCACTTGCGTTGTCCTAAATGACAGCAAAATTTACTTTCACTTTTACAGCTTCAGCAGGAGCTTCTTCATTCAGAAGCTTCCAGAAGTACTCTTGTCATATGTATATGTCCCTAGGCTGCTACTGGCATCCTTGAATGGGGTCTGTTGATAATCTTTTCTTGCCATTTTGTTGCAGTCTTGCAACCTGCAAGAATTTCTTTGAGCCATCTATCTGCTGAATCACTTTCCAGAAACTGGAAAAAGTTCTGACACTCCCATCTGTTGTCACTATGACTGTTCTTTTAGTTATAACTATACAGTGTGGCCAGTAGCAACCACACACACACACTGCAATTGCACTGCAAATGATGCTGGAACGATGTCATATGTTTAGCTCTAATATAATATTGTACATGCAAATGTACAAATCCATATAATCACTAAGAATGTGTTTGGCCAGCAGAAAGCCTGCTTCTGTTGCCCTGATGCATCGGGAAGGAACTGCAGTATGACCAATCATGGCCTATAGGATATTAATAGCATGTGTTATACTACACAATACAATCTTGAGGAAGCAGGCAGGCTGGCCCCATGGTATGAGTACAGTCAGAAGGCACAGTAACATCATCAGCCATCAACAGCAAGACAAAACAGGAGCAAGCAGCAGATGCATCACAGACTTTCAGACAGCAATGGAACACAATTTATGCCAATGCAGGAAACCAGGCAACATCAAGTCCAACACTATGGGCCCTGATGGTTATGCAGTGACACAGAACAAACATGATGCATGTACTGTTAATATCATCCTATGCTGGCCAGTGCATGTTGAGCTATAACATGCATTAAATACTCCCACTTGTACCACACAGGAAGCAGATGAACCAAGTAATTGGGAATATTAAGAGAAATGCATATGATGTAACAGAAATAAAAAAGGACATACTACTGTGAAGCTAAACTAATAAGGTGTTACCACAGAAATTTTTTTATATCCTCTTTTTACTTTCTCTTCTTAAGTAACTCCTTTGCTACATTACTTGAAATTTCACTGTTTTATGATTTTTTTCCTCAATAATATATTCTGTTACAAACTCTGTACTGTTAATTACTTAATACCATTGTTGATGAGTTTTATTTCCTTTTTAAAGTTGCTATTTTTATTAGAATATTGATATTATTTTTCTGTGTTGTTTGAACTTGTACTATTGTATTTAGACAATGTCTTGGAGCTTATCTCACCGGGCCTCTACTGAAAAAGGACATGTATCCAGCTAGACTAGCCCGGTCAACAAATGTAAAATAAAAAAATAAATAATAAAAATAAAATGTACAACAACAAAGGAAAGGACGTGAACAATCACAATGTCACCACGAAAACACTACTGAAAACAGAAAATTATTAAGCAACTAAGACAAGAAGTTTCACTGCTAGAAGAATATAAGGCAACAAAGCATCAAATATTCTGAGAAATATAGATGTGGTAAAAGCAACACACAGTATTAAAACAGACCATAAAAGCAGATATTAGAATTCCTCACCTCTGCAGTAGCAGCCCATGTAAACAAAAAGAACAAACTCAACCTGAACATTTAAAGGATTTAAACAGTGAGCAATAACTTTATAACCCAATCACTAACTACATACAGATGTAAGGGAATGGAGGGTGGGTGTGGCTACTACACCAGTTCAAATTCCTCACATCTACTGTTATGGTAAGGGGCAATTTATACAACTGTACTATGTTCAGCATACTGCTGCAGTAGCCTTTGGTAATCACCTCAAATAGCCAAAGCCTACCCAACCTGGGAGGAGGAAGAATAAGAGTCCATGAGTCCCTGGGGCATGGTCCTAGCAAAGCCAGATCTGGACATAAAAAAGGAATCCAGTTTGTAATGCTTTGTAAAAGTTTGTACAGAGGACCATGTAGCTGCTCTAGAATGCTTCTAGAGTTCACATCTTTCCAGTATGCCACTGAAGAAGCTAATGCTTTTGTAGAATGTGCCTTGATACTTCCTGGAAGAAACATGCCATGATGAGAATAGCAAAAAGCAATAGCCAAGGGCTACCATCTCAAAATTGTCAGTTTTGACAAAGGGTTGCCTTTTCTTTGTCCACTCTTAAGAAATAAACACATTATCTGTTTTTCTAAAGGACTTAGTTGTGTCAAGATAATACCAGAGCTGCCTATGCATTCCCAGAGTACATAGAATCATTTCTACCTGGTTCTGGGGATCTGGATAGAACACTGAGAAACTGATGGTTTGATTCAAAGCAAACTCTGAAACAACTCTTAAGCATAAATGAAGGAATGGTTATTAATGTGACCTTATCTCTATAGAAAATCAGATACAGTTCACCCTCCATGAGAGCTAGCAAATCAAATAATCTTCTTGTAGATGTGAGAACAGCAAGTACAGTCTTCCATGATGGGCATTAAGTCTACCTGATAATTTTGTCTCTGTTTGAACCAGTACAAAATTAAGATCCCAGGAACGAACCCCAGTTTTCTATAGGGTTGCCACCCCTCCGTTTTTTTCCGGACTATCCGGAAATCAAACTGATTCTCCAGTAATGTGGAAAACACTGTACAAACTCCGGTATTCTGTTTCAAAAAGGAAGCAGACTATCAGAGTTTGTAAATCGGCTGATTTACTATGTTTTTTTTTTTTTTTTTTTTTTTTACAGAAAGGCATAGTAAATCAGCCGAAAGCAGGCAGCAGGAATGAAAAAAAGAGGGCGTTCCCCACCGAGTGACATCACAAAATGGGCGGAATGTGGGCAGGAGAGGGGGTGGGTTGGGCAGGGTTACTGGTGACGCGAGGGGTGTGGCTTTACTCCGGTTTTCACCACGAAGGAAGGTGGCAACCCTAGGAGTACTAAAGATGCAAATCTCACTTCAAAAACTGTTTTATCAGAAACAGAGATGAAGGGGAGGATCCATGGACAATGGCCACTACATGAAACTTGACAGAAGAATAAGAAATGTCAGAGGATAAATCGCCCAAATATTTTTGAACCAGTGGGAAATAATACGCAAAGAGGCTCTGGTCATTGGTTAGGCACCAAGTAGAAAATCTTTTCCACTTGCCAACACAAAATATTTCCAAGTAGCAGGCTTTCTCATCTCCTTTAGTACCTGTTGCACATTATCATGAAAAAGTTGCCTATAAGGTATCAAAATTAAATCATCCAGGCAGTTACTTTAAATTGTTTGAGAATGGGAATGTTCAAACTCGCCTTGTCTTGTGTGACTACATCCAGTATGTGAGGAAGCCTGTGGTAACTGCCCTTGGCCAATTTCATGAGAATGGAGAACCAATGCTGGCTAAGCCAAAATGGGATTACCCCAATGATTTATGGGAAATCCTTCTGAATTTTCAGAATTACCCTGGATATCAGCAGAAGGGGTGGAAAAGCATAAAGGAACATTCTCTCCAAGGGAATGAAAATGTATCTGTTTTCCAGGCTTACTTGCAAGGAGCCCTGAAACAATATTTGCTTAGTTGTCTGTTTTGAAAGATGGCAAACTAATCTATTTCTGGTGTTCCCCACAACTGGACCCTCATTCAGTTTTCATTTGTGAGGGTTTGTCCTAGTCCTGCTCTGCTTGTCTGCCACTATGCTTTGCTCTGATGGAATGTAAGATGCTGGGGGGAGGGGATTAAGCAATGATGAAGAGCTAATTAGTAAATAGAGAACAAACAGGTAGGCTGAAAAGTCCCAGCAATCATGACAAAATTGTGCTGAACGTGAGTTTATTTTTATATCCACAAACGTTTTCGTTGCTGTTTAACAGCAACTTCATCAGAAAAACTAGCTAACTAAAACGCCCTTCTTTTAAACATTAAATGGCGCCAAAACAGTTCATTAAGAAAGTCATAATGACTTAAATTAAATTAAAATTCCTTCGCAATTGACAGTTAAGGTATACAGAATTTTAAAACACATTTCTACATTAATCCTTAAAAATCATTTTAAATAAATAAAAATATGTATAAGACATTTGCAAGATGCTATTAATGCATATACTTTGGCTGTTTATATTTAAAACACTTTATGCAATAAACCGTGAGCGTGTGAAACCTATAATGCTAATATTAGATGAAGTAACCTAATGACAATCAAGTTTTATATAAATTTCCTATCGTATTTTTAAAAACGTGTCAAGTAGGTTACTATCTATATTAATATGTCCTATAAACCATAAAATTAAAATTAGCATTAGTACTCATATTTACATTTCCCTTTTCATAAAGATCAGTAAAAATATTGTTCAACTATTTATCTTAAGGAAAACAATTAGTGATTATTTTTAATTATATTATTACCCCAGAAGAAAAAATATTTTTACCGCTTAGATAAGGCAGATAAAAGAGAACTGGAAAGAATACCAGTGTGCCCTTTGACAACGAGTTCAACACTTGTTAACAGTTTGAATGGAGGGAGCCTTTCAACTATACCACCGGCTCAACCAGTTAGACAAACCCAACCTAACTTGCAGTCAGAAAGTGAAAGAGTAAGTAATGGCTGCATGGGAATGCCTACTACAAATGGATTGTTAAACCAACGTAACTCTACACAAGATATGACTACTGGAATTCAGAACTCAGATCCGGCGCTTATTGGCGTTCCGTTAATGAATGAATGGATCAAGAATGTTGATCAATTTAATTTTGGCTCGTTATTACATCAGGAACGACCGGCGACGAACACTGAGTTAATAAATGTAAGTCCAAATTTAATAACTGAAAAATTGAAAATGCTTGATGTCAAAATGCTTAAATTAAAAAAACTTCATTTGGAAGTAGCATATTTTAAACAATGCCTGGAAGATAAAGTTATACCTAAGGGTCTCCGATGCAATTTCTTTCCTTCCGGCTTACTTCCTGACTCTGCATTTTACAAAGATTTGACTACCTTGTTTGATCAACAGGGAGTACAGTTATTCCAATTAACGATTAAACATTACTCTTTGAACATTGATTCGATTATTGAAGCTAACGAGTTGGATAATCTAATTAAAACTGATTTAGATTTTAGTAGATATAAATACGATTATACTCGTATTTTTACCAGTATCGATGCTCTAACTGAAAAATTAAAAAATAATAAAGCAAGGAAACTTGAGCGGGACAGAAAGGCATATGATACGGGCTCTGCTTACCCTAAATTACAACTAGGAGGAAATGGATCAAGAAACTTTGCACGTCCTGACAACCCTCAACTTGGGCAGCCACAACAGCTCCCAATCAATGCGCCACCAAATACTGATATAAATAATGACCAATTCGAAGAGACACCTGTGGAAGAATTAAGGAGGAGTGATAGACTCCGAGCAAACCAAAATGGACAAGAAGGCCAACGAGGAACGTTCGCTGCCCACACTGCTCAAAATTCTTATAATCAAAACAACAATTTTTTAGGCGCTCGGAACACACGCAAGCAGAAGAACAAGAGTTGGAACAACCGACGGAGATGATAACTGCTGACCTTTTGACAGATGGTCGGACATTGCACATATTAACCAACTCTAAATGTGACTTTAAAATTTTTAACTTTTCTACAACTCATATTGAGCCTGAACTGATAGAATTACTATCATATGGGAACACATTTGTCCCAAGTAAAAGGGTTAACTTAGCAAAGACTTTAATAGACTTGAAAAGTTATGTAAGGAAACTTAACTTGAAATTACTTTTTAACAATATAGATGACCCAACACCAGGAACACTTAAACCTTTGAGCACGTTTAATCCTCCATTACATCCTGCACTTGAAAATATTTGTGAGTTCGATATTAGATACATCACAGAACCACACATTTATAGGAATACACAATTTAAGGCTAACATCTCAAAAGACCAGGAAATGGCCTTGCACACATTGTGCAATGCTCCACTTAGAGTTATTAAGCCAGACAAAGGGGGAGGCTTGGTCATTTTTGATTTGGTTGACTATAACAAAAGAATGAGTTTAGCATTAGATGGACCAGCTTATACAAAATCGTCCCTAAACGAAATGAACATTGCTTATACCAGAATTAGAGGTTATTACAGAGACTTGTTTATTGGAGGGAGTATTGATATCAATACTTACATTTATATTGACATCCCCTTCCCAAAAGTTCCTGTAATCTTTGGAATACCTAAGATACACAAGAACCAGAATAACCCCCCTATGAGGGCATTAATAGATTGTCGTGGTAGTATGACTTACTCAAGCGCAAAAATAGTGGATAGTATTTTACAGAAATATCTAAAATTAATTCCACAAGTATGCAAGGATTCCTGGTCTTTTTTTGAACACTATTAACAACTTAGAATTTGATGCTAAATTAAATTTCTTAACAGTAGATGTTGTCGATTTATACACTTCTATGCCACATGATGAAACTGTAGAATGGTTAGCATTAATGATGGAAAATTTGAAAGATACTAAAGCGGAAATCAATTTAGTTACAGATTTGTTAGATGTTATTTTGACATCAAATTTTTTTATGTTTAATAAAGAGTACTACCTTCAGAAACAGGCATTGCAATGGGTTCACCATGCGGTGCAAGTGTAGCAAATTTATTTGTAGCCTATTGGGAGAAGGAATATGTGCTAAACAATGTGGACCATCAACCACGAATCAAGTATTACACAAGATTCCTCGATGACATTTTTATTTTATATAATGGAAACGAGGAGGAAGCTACTTGTATGATTGATTATTTCAACTCCACTACACAATTTTTTAATTTTACATACCACTTTAATACTGAACAAATTGACTACCTTGATGTAAAACTAAGTAAGGATAGAGGTGAGGGTGTATATTTATCGACAATATTTAGAAAACCTACCTACTGTAATTCTTACTTGCATTATAATAGTGCTCACCCATTTAAACAAAAGCGGTCCATAGTGAAAGGTCAGTTTATCAGAGCTGCGAGAATGTGTTCTTCCTTTGCATCATTTAATGTAGAGTGCCAGTTGTTAAAGGAAATGTTTATTAATCGAAATTACCCAATACTAATGGTTGATAACTTGTATAAAGAAGTCGAATGTAAAAGGTTAGATGGTATTTACTCGCCTTTACTTTCTAACAGTAATTAATTTCTAAACCATTGGCTGACATTGAAGCTGAGCTAACTACCTTTAACTTGACTATTTCAAACGATTCAAGTATTACACTTGTTAAACCAGTTAAGAGGTATGATGCCAGTTTCATTACAACTTTTAATATGGATTCTGAGTAAATCAGATCTATTTTGGTTAAGAACTGGCAATTCATTAAAAGCAATCTTAAATTAGAAGAAAAACTTGGTGCTTTCCCTATATTTGTTTATAAAAAAGGGAATAACCTTAAGATGCTATTAGAAAGGAGACATGACTCTCTCTTTTTCGAGACTAAAAGGAACATTTCCGTGTGGCACATGTAAATGGTGTAACTACGTAAAATCTGCTAACTCTTTTACTATTAGAGACAAGAAATATTATATTAATTTTAAATTTAATTGCGAGTCAAAGTCTATAGTGTATTTAGCTATTTGCGATTGTTGTTCAGCCTTCTACTTAGGAAAGACTGACCGTAAACTACGGGAAAGACTCTATGAGCATATATACGCCATAAGGAAAAATAAAGAAGATAATGCGTTAGCTAAACATATAATACTTTTCCCAGGTCATAGTTTTCATTTCCTAGTTATTGATCATATTCCAGTAGATGTAAGAGGAGGTCCTGTTGCTTTGAAACTAGAAGTTAGAGAACTTGAGTGGCAACTCACTCTAGATGCGTTCTCTGGACCTGGATTAAACGAGAACTGTAATATTACTTGTGTGTTGAAATTGAAGAGTTCCCAGAGGTAAAAATATTTTTTCTTCTGGGGTAATAATATAATTAAAAATAATCGCTAATTATTTTCCTTAAGATAAATAGCTGAACAATATTTTTACTGATCTTTATGAAAAGGGAAATGTAAATTTGAGTACTAATGCTAATTTTAACTTTATGGTTTATAGGACATATTAATATAGATAGTAACCTACTTGACACGTTTTTAAAAATACGATAGGAAATTTATATAAAACTTGATTGTCATTAGGTTACTTCATCTAATATTAGCATTATAGGTTTCACACGCTCACGGTTTATTGCATAAAGTGTTTTAAATATAAACAGCCAAAGTATATGCATTAATAACATCTTGCAAATGTCTTATACATATTTTTATTTATTTAAAATGATTTTTAGGGATTAATGTAGAAATGTGTTTTAAAATTCTGTATACCTTAACTGTCAATTGCGAAGGAATTTTAATTTAATTTAAGTCATTATGACTTTCTTAATGAACTGTTTTGGCGCCATTTAATGTTTAAAAGAAGGGCGTTTTAGTTAGCTAGTTTTTCTGATGAAGTTGCTGTTAAACAGCAACGAAAACGTTTGTGGATATAAAAATGAAAGTACAATTTTGTCGTGATTGCTGGGACTTTTCAGCCTACCTGTTTGTTCTCTATTTACTGGTTTTGGTTTCGTGCACTGATGAAGAGCTAATTAGCCAACAGAGCCAACCTGCATACAGGGTACGATCTTGTACCTCTCTGATTTGTCTGTAATCACCTGAAGTGGTTCTGGTAATCATAGGTGATGAAGAGATTTCAAGGGACAGATCAGACCCAACATCGTCCTTATACTGATATGCTTTAGTCTGTCTGAATGATTCCATCGGCCTTTCACCTTCAAATCTCAAGTGTGTGTGGTTAGAAGATGGTTTGAGCGGAGAAAGGGTAACTACTGCATCTTTCCCACATGAAACCTGACTTAAGCTAGGACTGGAGCTAGACACTACATGATCACCCTTGGTGCTGTACATAATCCAATGTGTAATGCAAAGAACTAATAAAGTGATCCAGAAACTGAGAACTTGTGGCTATGTGGCAATAAGCATCTTTCAAGTCTAATGTTACCATGTAACCTATGGGAGGAATGAAGGATACCAGGTTCTGGAAGGTCAACATTTTGAATTTTGGTACTTTCACATACAGGTTTAGAAATGAAAGCTTTAGTAAAGGTCTCCAACAGGCCTCTTTCTTTGGTACCACATTCTGGAATAGAAACCTTTGCCCCTTTGACTTTCAGGCACTGGTTCTACGATTCCTTGAGTGAGTAAAGACTGAAGAACATCAAGAAAAAAATCTGTTTGGTTCTAAGCATGGCTAAGAATTCTCCTGAAAAGGAGGTTTATGTAGCCAGTGCCATCTGTAATCATCCTGCACAACTTTTATCATCCAAGAGCCTAAGAAAATCTTTTGCTGAAACGGAATGTTTTGACCATCACTCAGTGGGACAGATTTCAAGAGACGTCGGCCGTAGGGGTGGAGAATGCTGGCATAGTCATCATTCTGTACTGCTATCACTTTTTCTGAAAGGATCTCCATTTCTTGCTGTTTCTCTCTGACCATCTCTTTTTGGCATCCTGTTTGCCATAAAATGACTGGTTTTGCTTACTCTGCTTTATTGTGAAAGAAAAGGCCTACAAGATTTACACTAGGGGCATGAAAAAATCTTAGAAATTTCTTGCGTCAATTTCCCTCGTTCATCTTATTATTTGATAACCTGGGTAGCATACGAGCCAATCTGCACCTCCTTAGCTAAAGTGGAATCTAAGATTTCAGGCATTACTTCATCAGCAAACTTTTAATTATGTAACCGGGCATATCTTCTTGACCCTGTAGTACCACCAGCACTGACATTAGACAAAATATCTGCACAATCATACACACTCGTCTAAACATGGTTGGATACCTGGGACGAGGTAGAAACAGTTTGATTCAGTAAAGAATACTTTTCTGTAGGCAGAGAAGTAGCAAGTTCCATCATACTATCCTTATACAAGCATAAACTGCCACATGAATGGCTGGTAAACAAAATACGATAGGTAACAGTCAACTTGATGAAATAAAACCAAAATCTGTTCCCTTAGGCTCAGATTCGAAGTACTGGCACTCCAAAAACTGTAGTTAAAAATTAGAAGTTATGTACTCACCATAACGTTCCATCTGAGTAGGTGTATTCATTTGTCTGCAACCTGTGGGTTATGGATCCGATATCGGATCCGAACCGGCATGGTTTTCCAGCTATGGATCCAAGCTCTCAGCTCCTCCCCTCACCCATAATGCCCTGCTCTACCCTCATGACCTCAGATCGAGTTTGCCAAAGCAACAATACCCTCAAAAGGGTAACAAGGAATATGCAGGAAACTGAAAGGCCAGGGGTATAGGAGGGCGGGATGGTTGCAGACAAATGAATACACCTACTCAGATGGAGCGTTATGGTGAGTACATAACTTCTAAATCTGAAGTAGGATATTCATTTGTCTGCAACCTGTGGGACAGAGTCCCCAGCTACCTGAATCTTGGGCGGCCATCATGGAAGGATATTCCGGAGCACCGCGGAGCCAAAGGATGCTCTACCCCTAGATGCAAGATCCAACTTATAGTGAGAAATAAATGTATGAGATGAAGCCCACGTGGCTGCTGCACAAATATCATCTAGAGGAATCCTAGCCTTGAAGGCTGCCGAGGTAGAAACTGACCGGGTTGAATGGGCATGAACACTCCCCGGTGCGGGCCTTCCTGACGCTTGATAAGCCAATAAAATGCACTGTGAAATCCAGCGGGACAGAGAAACTTTAGAAATTGGCTTGCCCAAATTGAATTTTGCAAAGGAAATAAACAGCTGGTCGGATTGCCTATGACCAGCTGTCCTGTTGAATAAAATCTAAGTTGCCTGTGAACATCTAGTGAGTGTAGCTTATATTCACATTTGTTTTCATACTTAGGGAAGAAAACAGGAGGTTAATGGATTGATTGATGTTTGCTTCAGAAGCGATTTTAGGAAGGAAGGACGGGTTGGTCCTGAGGGAGACACGGTCCGGATGAAATACCAAGTAAGGAGGTTTAGCTGATAAAGCTTGAAGTTCAGAAACTCTCTTGGCTGATGTAATGGCTACCAAAAGGCTGTCTTGTAGGACAAGAATTTGAGATCCACCGTAGCAGCTGGCTCGAAAGGGGAGCGGTCAAGGCCTGTAGGACCAAAGAAAGGTCCCAAGGAGGAACTGCTTGCTTTATAGGGGCCTGAGAAGGAAAGTACCTTTAAGAAATGTTTTGCACAATTTGGCTGACATAAGAGGATTAGACTCTTGACCAATGTGATAGTGAGAAATTGCCGCTAGTTGAACTTTGACTGTGGAACTGCTGGCACCCTCATTAAAGAGAGGTTAGAAAATCAAGCACTACAGGGAGAGGAACCGTGAAGGATTTAGGCCTTGCCGCTCCGCCCACACAGAGAAAGCGTTTCCATTTGCTTGGTAAACCTTTCTAGTGGATGGTTTATGAGCCGCCACCAAAATAGCCTTTACCGGTGAAGAAATACCGGAGTCCTTATCAAGAGTGGAACTGGAGCAGCCAAGCGGTCAGCTTCAGGTTGTCCAGGTTCGGAGGAGGAATGCAGGATGGATGGGATATCAGATCCGGAATGGGATCTAGAATCCAAGGAGGATTCACCGAGTGAGACCTTAGGAAGGGGAACCAGATCTGTCGAGGCCAGAATGGAGCAATGAGAATCATTCTGCAACCCACCCGAGAGGCTTTCTGAAGAACTTGCAGCATCAGAGGCAAGGGTGGATAGGCATACAGAAGACCGGGTGGCCAAGCATGCACCAGAGCGTCTCTTGGGGTACCTCCGGAGGAGGTATTAGAGCGAAAAACTGTTGCACTTGGTGTTTGAGGGAGAAGCAAAAGATCGCATGAAGGGTTCCCCACCGTGCGAATATGCGTTCCGCTACTTGACAATTGAGAGACCACTCGTAAGGGGTCAGAATGGTGCGACTGAGCTTGTCCGCTAGGATGTTGGACCGACCGGAATGTGCGTTGCTATGAGAAAGCGATTGGTGGAGATTGCCCATTCCCAAACTCTCATGGCCTCTCGACAAAGAGGGTAAGACCTTGTTCCCCCTTGCTTGTTGATGTACCAGACAACAGACATATTGTCCGATTGAATCGCAATTGTTCCTAAGGGAAGAAAGTCCTGAAGTGCTAGCAACGCTAAGAGCACTGCTCTCATCTCTAGAACATTGATATGCAGTAAGGTCTCTGAATCATTCCACGTGCCTTGGACTGTCCGGCCCGCAAAGTGCCCCCCCCACCCGAGGCGGGAGGCGTCCGTGGTCACCGTGGCGAGAAGGGGAGAAGCACAAAATGGGCGACCCTCGTGGAGATCCGGGGAGTGGAGCCACCACAAGAGGGACCGCTTGCAAGCCTTGCTGATCGCTATGGGATGATGCATGGGGAGAGCAAGGTATGACCACTGTACTAAGAGCGTCCACTGTAGAATGCATATTGAGCCTGGCAAGAGGAAGAAGTGCTATAGCCGAAGCCATGGACCCTAGAGCCCTCAGGACCAACTCCGCTGGAACAGAACTTGAATGGAGAATGGCCCGCACCTGGAGCTGCAGATTTAGAACTCTGTCCGCAGTGAGGAAGGCTCGTAAACTCCTTGTGTCTAGTCTGGCCCCTATGAAATCTAAGAGCTGTGTGGGCCAGGTTGGACTTTTGTATTTATTGTGATGCCCAGAAATGGAGCAAGATGGAGAAAGGAGTCTCGCCAAGAGAAGTAGATGCCTTGTTGGGGCGGTAAGGAGCAAGTCGTCCAGGTAGGGAAAACCTGCACCCCTGAAGCCTCAGGTGGGCCGCTACCACTGCTAGTACTTTGGTAAACACCCTGGGGGCTGTGGTGAGACCAAAGGGAAGGACCCGGAACTGGTAGTGACTGGCTCCCAGCCGGAAGCGGAGAAACCTCCTGGAGCGCCTGTCCATCAGGATGTGGTAGTACGCGTCCTTGAGATCTATCGAGCACATCCAGTGATTTTCTCCCAGAAGGGGGAGAATAGATTGCAGAGTGACCATTCGGAATTTTTCTTTGGGGACTGCCAGATTCAAGAGAGAGAGGTCTAGGATTGGTCTTAGTTCCCCCGTCTTTTTTGGCACTAAAAAGAATCTGGAGTAGAACCCTGATCCGATCTGGTCTGGGGGAACGGGCTGGATGGCTCTTTTCTTTAGCAGATGGCCAATTTCTGCCAAAGCGGCCTCCTTTGACCGGGTGGAGCGTCTGGGAGGGACTTCAACTTTGGAAGGTGAAGGAAAGGAATGCGATATCCCCTGCATATGATTTGGAGAACCCACCGGCTCGATGTTATCCACTCCCCTGCCGCTAGGTGCCCGAACGTCCCCGACTGCCTCCAGAGTAGAGCAGTCGGGCAACCCTCAGGGTTGCTGCGCGGGCCGATCAGAGAAAGGTTCGCTGGAGCGGAAGTTTCTGGGAGCCCCTCTGCCTCTAGGGCGGCGTCCTCCCTGTCCTCCTCTGCCACGGAAGGACTGGTTGTCCGAGCAGGCTGGGACTGCTGCGACTTCGGAACCACATCTTCTTCTGACCCTTTTGGTTCCTAGAATAGGGCCTCTGGGGTGCAGAGAAGCGGATTCGACGGCAGACAGCGTCTTCCCGTCCTTCTCGCTCTGGGTCAACGTCTCGAACGGTTTTGCCAAACAGAGCAGAACCATCAAAGGCGTCGCAAAGCGCCTTGAAGGGCTCAGAAAAATCGCAGTGACGGAGCCAGGCCTGACGTCTAGTGACCACTCCTGTGCCCGCAGCTCTAGCGGCGCCCTCCGTGCCATGGGAGAGTAGCCGCATAGAAGTATTTGTGACTGACCTAAGAGTGGCCATTTTGGTGGAGTGCAGAACTCTGTCCTCCTCCGAAATGGACTCAGGGGGGGATGCAGCGTATTCCTTAATAAGATCTCGCTGCATCCGAATAACATGTGCCAAATAGTTCAGCGCCCTTACCGAGAAGGTCGCCGAACTGAACATCCGCTTCCCCAAGCGGTCCATCATCCGAGACTCCTTGCTCGGTGGGTGGACTGAGGGACTCTCCTGAGCCAGTTCCCTCTTTGTGGCCGCCGTCAACATGGCATCTACAGGAGGCCCCTTACTCCAATGGGTCCTGTCGGAGGGCGGACTAAGGATCCTATCCGGTCTTTTGGGAATTGGCTCCACGGTGTCCGGTTCCTTCCACGCCCTGGTGGTAATAAGGTCCACCAGGGGGTCAGCAGGGGGGGACACCCAAGAGGTAGACGGGCCCGTTTCGAATGCCTCCAAGAACACGGACTCGTCCGAGGAAGACTTGGGGGCAGACCGCCCCCCCCTAATACGGAGCAGTCCCATGATGACTCCGAAGGAGTCAGCCTCGCGGGGTGACCGTGGGGAGCCTTCCGCTTCCTCCAAGTCCGTGTCTTCAGTGAGAGACCCGGGGGAGTCAATGTGCCTCCTTTTGCACGTATGCTTGCGAGGAGCCTCCTCTGGGGGGCTGTCAGAGGAGTCCTCGCAAGCAGCAATTTGCTCCATGGGAGCCACTTGGGGCACAGAAACGGGCTGTCCCAGGGGCCGGATGGTGGAAGCCTGGCCCAGTGCAGAGGGAGCGGACGGAGCGAAGCAAGTGCCGGGGTCCGGAGACCCTCAACAGAGCCCTCTCCACTACATCAAAAAGCGAAGGGGAGCCGACCTCGACCAAAGGAGCCGCCAATCCGCTCCCCCTCGGATCCGAAGAGTGGATCGGAGCGCGCCAAGCACTCGGATCCGAAGGACAGTGCGCTCCGACACAGACGGCGCCGAAGGAGCACTGATCCCCGGATCCGGCTCGGATCCAGGCTCCGAGATCGGGTCCGGCACTCGAGGGCAGGGTCGGGTCCGAAGTACCAAGTACTATCGGCTCCGACCTTCCCCCGGCTCCGAAGCTGCTCGGCTCCAGTTGCTCCGAACCCGGATAGCGGGTCGGAGAAGGAGCAATAGGCTTAAAAGGGTGTTGAGCTCCCGGAGGGGAGGCAAGAGCACTCCCATCTGCATCTGGGCCTGGATGAACCTTCTCATCATCCGGTCCAGATCAGCATCAGAAAGGCTATGGGTAGATCTCGAAGAGGCTACCGAGGTAGGCCTGGAGTGCCTCCTCGATAGCCTCGACGGAGATCGGGTCTCCTCCTCCTCAGGACCCGGTGAGAAGCACACAGGGACCGGAGCCGAGAAGGAGGAGACCGAACCGACTGAGCCGGGAGAAGCCGCTTGGCTGGCGGGGCGAAACAGAGGTCTCGGCCCGCTTGGTGCTTCTCCCTCCGGTCCTTTTAGCTGCATCCCTCTCCTCTCCAGAAGCGGGAGTTTGAGTCCCAGGAGCAGGAGGGGTGCCACAGGGGGAACAACTGCAGCAGGAGTCCCGAAGGAGCGGAGGCGGGCGAGTCCGGCGGTAAAAGACCCGCCAAGACCAGCTTGGACCTCCGCTCCCTCAGTGCCCTGGGGTTGAACCCTGCACAAATGGAACAACCAGATGTGAGGTGTTCAACCCCAAGACACTTAACACACCGAGTGTGGCCATCAGCCGGTGAGAGCTTATGGCCACACTGCTAGCATTTAGAAAATATAGATTTAGGCTGGTCAGCCATAATCTATAATACCTAAAGTTACCTAAAGTTACAGAAAGTAACTTAAACAACAAAAAACACACAGGCCTACACACACACTCTACGCAACTAGCGAGGGGAGGGAATAAAATTATTTACTTTAACTTAAAATAAACTCAAAATAGTCTATAATAAAGGGAAACCTAATACTTTCACACAAATTTTGTTAAAGAAACAAGAAATTTTCTATTTTTCAACAAGAAAAGAGTTTACTTAGCTGAGAGCTATGTACCCACATCCAGTTACCAGCGCGGCAAACAAGATCTGAGGTCATGAGGGTAGAGCAGGGCATTATGGGTGAGGGGAGGAGCTGAGAGCTTGGATCCATAGCTGGAAAACCATGCCGGTTCGGATCCGATATCGGATCCATAACCCACAGGTTGCAGACAAATGAATATCCTACTTCAGATCACTTCTTTATTTGAACATAAACTTCAGACATGAGTTAAGCGCTTTCATCTAAAATACTTAGACCTCCTCAGAACTAAGTCTCCTCTTGTTCTTTGGGTTTATATACTACATACATTTCCAATTATTTAATTAATCAATTAATGTGAAAAATATACATTGTTTTAAAGTGCCAGTGTGCCTTTTGTTAAAATACTTTTTAAAATTTGACTTTTAAAATTAATTAAACATTGCATATTAAACTTTGCTGTGCACATATAATCATTTGCATTTACCCTTATGTTTAAAAATAAACTAGTTAATATAATGCAGTTCTAAACACCAGTGTCAATTCTTATAAATTAATAGACAACTACCCTGGTGTTTCAACCTACCCCATATTTGCAAGGATGGGTTTTATGGATATGTGGTCATTCAATCCAGGCGGGGTGGATGCATCTAATTTCACTTGCCATCTAGTTTCCAACTCCCCTAATTTCGTTCTGATGTTTCCTCCCCTAGGATTCACTTTGGCTATATCCACAATACCAAAGTGGAACATATTACAGCCCTCACTCCCTTCCAAATGCCTCCATAAGGCATTTTTTGTGTCCTTTTTCTTGATACAGTAGTAGTGGTCATAAATTCTCTCCCTCAGAGTTCTGTCTGTCTTCCCTATATAATAACTAGGACACTGGGAACATTTGGCAAGATACACTAGGTGGGAAGTTCTACAATTACCCTTCCTGAATTTTATCAAAGTCCCTAGTCTGTCTTCAAGTTGAATACTATTTGCTGGAAAAATGTACCTGCACTGTTTGCATGTCCCACATCTAGTTGTTCCTTTCATTTCCTCTGTATCTGTCTTATTGTCTGTTTTCTTTTCCAACTCCATTTTCATATTACCCCCATTCCTCGACACAAATCTAGGTGTGGGTCTACAGATGATTATTGTGGAGGAAGGGAAAATGAAATCTAAAATATACAGGAAAGAGAGTTTCAGCAATGGATATTTGGAATATACTAGTTCACATCCTATTACACAGAAAAAAAGTATAATCAAGGGGCAATGTATTAGAGCTGCCAGGATGACATATGAATATGAAGATCTGGTTATTGAGTTACAGGGGATAGAGAATATGTTCTTACAAAGGGGATACCCCAAATGGATGGTTGAAGACACAACAAGATACGTGTTGAACGAATGGGGTAAAAAATACACACCACTGTTGGGGAAAGGACCCCTAACTAAAGTAAGCAACTCTGATAAATCAATGGTTGAGGCACCTTTAGATTATACCAGAGCATGTATATTCCAATATACACCTTGGACTAATAATGTAAAGGAAATAATTTCCAAATACTGGAACATACTAAAAATGGACTGGAAGATTGTGGAGATAGTGTATCAAGAAAAAGGACACAAAAAATGCCTTATGGAGGCATTTGGAAGGGAGTGAGGGCTGTAATATGTTCCACTTTGGTATTGTGGATATAGCCAAAGTGAATCCTAGGGGAGGAAACATCAGAACGAAATTAGGGGAGTCGGAAACTAGATGGCAAGTGAAATTAGATGCATCCACCCCGCCTGGATTGAATGACCACATATCCATAAAACCCATCCTTGCAAATATGGGGTAGGTTGAAACACCAGGGTAGTTGTCTATTAATTTATAAGAATTGACACTGGTGTTTAGAACTGCATTATATTAACTAGTTTATTTTTAAACATAAGGGTAAATGCAAATGATTATATGTGCACAGCAAAGTTTAATATGCAATGTTTAATTAATTTTAAAAGTCAAATTTTAAAAAGTATTTTAACAAAAGGCACACTGGCACTTTAAAACAATGTATATTTTTCACATTAATTGATTAATTAAATAATTGGAAATGTATGTAGTATATAAACCCAAAGAACAAGAGGAGACTTAGTTCTGAGGAGGTCTAAATATTTTAGATGAAAGCGCTTAACTCATGTCTGAAGTTTATGTTCAAATAAAGAAGTGTTTTTAACTACAGTTTTTGGAGTGCCAGTACTTCGAATCTGAGCCTAAGGGAACAGATTTTGGTTTTATTTCATGAATAGCTGGTAACTGAGAACTCTGAAAGCCAAAGTGGAAAAAGAAAATAAACATTTTCTTACCTAGATCACCTAACACTTTGCCTTCCTCGTCACCTGATGAAGGGTTGGTATTCAAAACCAATCTATTCCCATTAGACAGTGTGGATATTGTGGCTGAATCAGATCCAACGATGATAGAAAAGAAATTCATTAGGCTGAGGCACTTTATACGTTTTATCTAACTTTTTAAGAGACTGATGGCAGAGTATCAGGATGATTACAGGTGGCATTCAGCACATCCTCCAAGGATGGCAGCATAGGACGGATGAATGAGGAATTTGTAACATATCTTAATATCTCCTCAGTTCAGCGGGAACCTGTTTGTTCCCATAAAAATACCTCATTCATCCTGGCTACAGTCTGATTAAAAGAAAAATTCCTTCACATAAGGAAAAGAAATTGTATTCTCTTTAGTCTCAGACAGCTGAGGTTGAGAAAGTGAAGGAGAATAACCCGCACCTCTGTCACATCAGAATCATCAGCCCCAGTTTTCCTCAGGTATTTCTTTACAAGGAATGCTCGCCTGTAACGGCTTCTGGAAACCAGTATTCATAGCCTGTAATGCATGCTTTGCTAAGGTTAAGAAAATCATCTTTCTTAACTGTAATTACTTTGAGATAAACAAAGTTTAATATTTTTTTTTTCTTAATTGGCATCCTCGTGGAATAAGACTCAGTGGAAGGAGGGAAGTCTAATGGTCTCTTTCTGAGGTTACCCCCTTGAAGGGTCTTCTGGCATCTCTCTTAGCCCTAGAGAAGTTAGTTTTCCCAAGCCAAAATCGGACACTGCAATAGCCAGCCAAAGACAATGGGGCTGACTCCTGGTTCTTGGTAGCTAAAATGACTACACCAGAAGAAGCCAGGAAGGTGAGAGAACTGTCTCAGGAACATGCAATGGCCACTGCAGGTTTGCCCACTCTTGGTTGAGACATAAACTAAATCCAGACGGGCAATGGTTGTTTGGTAAGTGCTATTTTCTTTCTAGGAATAGTGGAGTTGACCTAGTAGCATCAGACCAAGTATCTATTCTTTAACAGAGGAAGAGAAGCCAAATGTGGCAAATGCTGCTGCAGCGAGTTGTCTGAAAGGCGAGTTTTCAATTAGTGTACACAAGCAGCAGACATGCACTCACACTTCTTGTCCCAGCCCCATCACAAAACAAAAACAGTACACAATTTTCCTGTCAGCACTCTTTTTACTAAAATGAAACCATCCATCCATCACCTCTTTTCCCCCCATTTTTCCATATGGTGTCAGAGTATCACATCAACAGTTACAATCATCTAGTGCCAATGTTCAGACCGCTGGGTGGCTAAGCCCTGCCGCTGTTGTTATACTGTACCACACACAGCTATGGACAATTTAACGTGTCCAATCCACCTACAGTATGGCTTTGGAATGAAAATGGAGCACCCGGAGAAAAACCTCTGCAAACACAGGAACACATGCAGACTCCACACACAAGGCCCCCAGATGAGAATCAAGCCAGAGAACTGCTTGGTGTGAGACGACACTACCTAATGCGCTGGCCCTACTACAGTAAAAACACTCACAATAAAAGAAAGCATTACACTATAAAACATACCATGTCTGTCCCAAAATAAGTCTTTTAGTCACAATTAAAAGTGTATACAAGCGGAAAACATATTTAATCAAAATTATCCATTAATTCGCTAAATAACACAAGTAGCTATAAATATTGATCCCCAACAGCAAACTTCCGATATTGATAAAAATTACCAGGTTTCTTAAAGGAGAAATATCACTTTTAGTCAGAAGACTTTTTTTTTTTAAAGGGTGACAATTTCTGTGTGGAAGGATTCCCCAGTTCAGACTTATCTGCCAGAAACAAAGGTCTTAGGTGACTGCTGTTTGTGTGAAGTACAGGAGATGCTTCCTCTTGAAATGGCAAGTAAGTACTGAAGAAATCTTCACTCTGACAACTAATTTCCCTCCTTGAGGCTAGCCAGTCAGCAATCAGAATGAAGGTGAGGGAGGAAGCAGAACCTTGTGAAGTTGTCTGGTTATTGTTTCCTAGGCAGGAAAACAATCCATACAGACTAAGGGCAAATGCAGTACAGGGAATAATGAACATATTACAAGAAGTTGAGATAATGCAAATACATGTTTAGGATTAAATAAATGTCCAAATCAACATTACAGTCAGTGTTCAATATCTCAACACTGGTAATTTCACAACATGCACTGTGTACTGTAGATAGAAAAAAAAGAACTTTTCTGAAAAAGAAAGAAATGCTTAATTCTATAATTTAAGAGATGCTTAAGTCTATAATTTCCCTTGTGAATAAATCACTTGAAACTGAAAATTCTACATATATTATATATATATATATATATATATAAATATACATATATATATACATATATATATATATATTATACACACACACACACATATATATATAGTAATAGGGAGTTTCGAGGTTTGGTATTTATAACGGGTATACCGGAATTCAGCATTCCGACTAGTACGTTGACCATAGTCTTACTCGAGCACATGTGATTCTGGATAATGAAGGTAAGCTTGTGTGTATGTGTATGTATGTACGCTCTCCCTATATATTATATAGGGTCTACTTCACCCTGTCGAAGGCTGACAATATCGAAGTTGATACTGTCGGCACCAAAATGTTGAAAGCGAAAGTCATCGCGTGTGTAAACGGAAATCACCGTAAGGAGTAATTACTGCAATGTAGTGCAATCTCGGAGTTGGTATATTTAAGTAGTGGGGGGTGTGGGGGTGCAGGGGGCTTTTTTGTGTGTGTTCGATGTTCAGGGGTTTTGACATTTTCTTGTCAATTATTACGCTGTCAACAGTTTGAGTTTTCAACAGTGTAATATAAACACATTTTATATATATATATATATATATATATATATATATATATATATATATACACACACAAAATGCGTGTGTGCGCGCACACACACACACACACACACACACACACACACACACTGACACCTGCACCAGTGAAATGAGTTAACAGATGCAAGATGGAACTATTGAAAAGAAGCTGGAATATAGACGTATAGATGACATTTATTTATGTATGCATGTATGTACGTACGTTTGCTTACCGGGCTAGTGTACTGACCACAATGGAGTAATTTTAGGCACAGTCTGGGTGAATACAAGTACAGTTCTATAGATAATTATAAACAATATTAGAAAAAAGTCTCAAAGAATAAACTTAACAGATTAATTGGTTATCAGTATTTACAAACACTGGGTATACTTCAGTTAAGTATTCAGTTCTGAAGGCAGCATGTGGAGGAAGAGAAGACGGAGAAGCTGAGGTAAAGTGGTTAGCTACATGCCCCTCCTGACAGCACCTACATTGGGTTTGTCTGCAAAAACGTGCTTTGAATTGAGACCTGAAAGTGGTGTAGAAGGGGAGGTTTTTAAGAGATTCCCAGAGTTTTGACTCTACAACTTAAAATGGGTGGTTTGTCAATTTATTTTGTTTTAAGGGCCTGAAGGTCATCTGAAATTGTGAGATTTGCTGCAACTGGGGAGAATGTTTTGAGATGTAAAAGTTTGGAAAGAAATGATCCAAATAAGAGGTAAACTCTTTGACTGACAGGTAGCCAGCTGGCTTTTGACATAGTAAGGCAGAGGTATTCTTGAGTGGGGATTTTTTTTTTTTTTAGCGGTGATTTGTAAAGTGGCTGAGTTTTTGCTGGAAGTTGCAGAAGTGACATGTAAGCCATTTTCCACTTGGTTAAGATGAAAGTGGTAAAGGATCCAAAAGCTATTCCTGGTGGCTTTGTGAAGTGCTTTTTGGTGGACTTCCAGTGCATTTTCCACTTGGGCTTGAAGGACTTCCATTGCCTTTTGCAAATCTTGCTGGTGCAGTAAGGTAAGTACAGATTGTCCTAGCCAGGGAAAGTAAATAATTAACTTTATTTCTATTTGTTCTATGTGACTTTGGAAGTTAAGGTTCTGATACAGCCAAATACCAATTACCTGAATGATGTTATTGTTTAATTTAGGATGTGGCTGATGTCTTTGATATCTAAACAGTTTGGAAATTTATTAAATTTTTGAAGAGCACAGAAAAACATATTTTTAGTCTTTGTGGGGTTGCCAATTACTCTTTGGGACTGTATAGGCATTATCATTTTCTTGTTGAGTTTGAATCTCAGGGTGACGGAGGCTGGATGAAAATATGACCATATTTGTCTGCGTAAAGAATTAGATGGAGATCATAAAGTAATTTGTTAAGAAATACTGAGGAAAGCAAAGGGGTAAAGTACAGACCCTTGTGAAACATCACTGCACAAAGATACAGATGAATGTCTATTTTGACTCTGAGGAGTCTGCTGGATAAGAAATCTTTGAACAACAAGGCTGCTTTTGCTAAATTCAATCATGATGTGGAAAAGGACAGTGTGGTTAATGAGGTCAAAGGCTTTAGTAAGATCTATGAAGACAACACCTTTATCCATGTTTAGTACGATATAATCTGTGAGGGTCAACTGAACTGTCATGGTAGAGCAGTCTGTCTAGGGAGAGAAGGTGGTAATGCTGGATGTATTTAGTTAGCCAGATGTAAAAGAATGTTAGCAGAATGGAGAAGGGACAAACCTGTGAAGTGTTTTCAGCATTATTTAATTCCATTTTCCAGATGTGAAGCATAATATTTTAATCAAACATACTTTGCAGATGTGGAGTAGAGGAATGGTGAAGTAATCCTTGAAGAATATGAACCAGGGATGAATGCTGTCTGACCCAAAGAAGGCATCTATGGGAATTTGTTTCAGTATGACTTCCATGTCTTCAATTTAATTAAAAAAAAAGAAAAGTGGTGTGAAGTCAGATGAGGAAGGAGGATATGACTGGGGATGGGGTAGTTTGTAGCAGTACAAGGAAGATTGCTGAATTCCTTACAGAAGCCTAAACATCTTGCTTTTTCGCTCCATTCTCTTCGCACACCTATGCCAAAATACACCATCCCACCTAACTATGAGACTAACTATATCCAACCCATACTACAACCTAAGAAGCCAATCCACCAATGTCTCTACTTTCATAACTCCATCCACTGAACTTCATTCCACAGGCCACAGCTTCTCTGCTCTTGCCAATAAACTGTGGAAATCTTTTTACCTGATCTATCTGAAATCAGAGACTACAAACAGTTTAGACGTGAGTTCAAACAATACATAACTGAACAATTAAGTACACGTCAGAATACAGACCGTTGACCTAACTTCCATGTTTGCACCATTACATTCCTCTCAGAAAACCTGGGCTGTTTAATCTCCTAACCTCTCAGACATGTAAACTCATATCCATTACTTCCTTATCTGCCTATTCAGTCCCTGCTGTACATCTGTTGGAATTTTCTACTCTCTTCACTGCTAAAAATTTCCCTCCATACTTGTATACACTATGTCCGTTCATTTGGCTGGACCACATTTACCTCACCTATAACACATATGCAGTGCATGGAGCACCATTACTACGTTTCAAAATGGGGGACGACGACAAAAAAACAGACTTGTAATGCAATTCTGCAGTGCGAGACCCAGCCATGACAGCACTTTCCCAGCCATAACAGCACTTTCAGAGATGTGCAAAAAGAAGTTATGTCTTACCATAACGTTCCATCTGTGTTGTAGATCTTTGTTCATTCACTACCACTAGGACCTTGGTTCCGTTTCGGAACCGATACGGCCATTTCCAAGCTCGTGCCAGCCAAAAACTCTCAGCCAAGACCTACCCATAATGCCCCTCTCCTAGTTATTTCAGATCGAGTTTGCCCGCCCTTAGATAATAGATGTAGTAATAGAAAAAAATAGGAGGAGGCTCTGTCTCAGCAAATCCCCTAACCAGGAGTTCCTAAAGTTCACCAGGAGTCCAGGCAGGGGGAAGGAGGGCTGGAAGCAATGAATGAACAAAGATCTACAACACAGATGGAAAGTTATGGTAAGACATAACTTTTTTATCGGATGTTGTAAATCTTTGTTTATTCATTACCATTAGGACCGAGTCCCCAGCTACTTGAGTCCTGGGTGGCCCTAAGGAAGGATATTCCTGAGCATCATAGAACCAAAAGATGCTCATTCTCTGGAGGCCAAATCCAATTTGTAATGAGATATAAAGGTATGAGGTCTTGTCCAAGTGTCTGCTGTACAGATATCATCCATAGAGGCTCTGGAATGAAATGATACAGAAGTAGCCATATATCTGGTGGAATGAGCCTTTATTCCGGAAGGTAAGAATAGCTTATTCTGTTGGTAGATAAAGGTAATGACGTTTAAGCCAGGAGGATAAAGTCACTTTGGAAACAGGTTTACCCAATCTGGGTCATGCAAAGGCCACAAACAATTGATTTGTTTTCCTGAAAGATTTAGTCCTGTCCAAATAACAACGAAGCTGCCGATGCACATCAAGGGTGTGCAAAAGGTACTCCCCTCTGTCAGAATGCTGAAGGAAGAAAACCGGCAAGTTAATGGAAAAGCCAGAAATTACCTTGGGCAAGAAAGAAGGGTCAGTACGAAGGGACACCCTATCCGTGTGGATGATCAAGTAAGGACTCTTGTCACTCAAAGCCTGCAACTCAGATACTTCTAGTAGCACTTACCTCAGCAGGAAGAGTAAGGTGTTCCATGGCAAAAATTGCAAATCACATGAATCAAAATGCTCGAAAGGAGAACCTGTGAGATACTGAAGTACCAAAGTCAAGTCCCAGGGTTCTAAGGGAGGCTTGACCGGAGGTTTAACACGTGATACTCCTTTCAAAAAGGTCTTGCATAGGAGGTGTGACATAACTGAAGAATTATCAAGATCATTATGAAAATTGGCGATATTATCAAGATCATTATGAAAATTGGCGATAGCTGCTAAATGTATAGTGATCGAAGCTGAGGCTCCTGCAAGCAAAACAGTAGTCAGGTATTGTAGGATCTTTTGAATAGGCATAGAAAAAGGGTCTAAGTTCTGATCTTTGGCCCAAATAGAGAACCTAGTCCATTTACTAGAATAAACTTTCCTAGGGGAAGGTTTGTGTGAAGCCAGAAGAATTCCACGAACAGGAGATAGGATGTCAGGCAGCCTGGCAATCACTGGAAGTGTAGGAACCAAACTGTGCAGGTACGGATGAATCAGTCCCTGAGGATGAGATAACAGGTCTTGGAATGATCCAAGATCCACAGACTGTGAATCAGATGAGGCCATAGGGAAGACCCGGTGGCCAATCATGCGTTAGAGCATCCCTCAGTGGTTCCCCCTGAGGGGGGATCAGGGCAAAGTAGCTTCTGCATTTGTAGCTTAGGGGGGGAAGCAAACAGGTCACAGCAAGGCTTGCCCCAGTGTTAGAAGATCCGATCCACTGTTACAGGGTTGAGGGACCACTCGTGAGGCATCAAGATGTTCCTGCTCAGATTGTCCGCAATAAGGTTGGAACTCCTGGGAATGTGTGTTGCTATAAGGAAGCGGTTGGAAGCTATCGCCCAGTGCTAAATCCTCATGATTTCCCAACACAGGGGGTAAGACCTGGTTTGACCTTGCATGTTGATATACCAGATGACTGATGTTGTTTGACTGAATTACAATGGTCCCAGAGGGAAGGGACGCATGGCACGCTTGCAATGCTAGGACAACTGCCCTCAGTTCCAGGACATTTATGTGCAAATTGGCCTCCATGGGGGACCAGGTGCCTTGGACAGTCTTTCCCTGGAAATGCCCCCTCCCCCCTTAACAGGGAAGCGTCTGTGGTCACTGTGGCCGTGGGCTGGGGAAGACGGAATGGTCGACACCAAAGATTCGTTTGTGGGTTAATCCACCATAACATTTCTTCCTTGCAATGGTGTGAAAGATGTAACGTGATCGAGTGGGTAAATTAGCAACAACCATTGTGTGGAAAGGAGCCACTGTAGGATTCTCATGTGCAGTCTCGCCAGTGGTACCAACGTAATGGCAGCCGCCATGGTGCTTAAGAGTTGCAGTACAAGACATGCTGGTACATAGGTCTGAGAAGGTGGTCTTGGATTTGGTATGTTATGTTCGAAAACCTGTGGGGGGGGGAGCTTGACAGGATGTTGTGTCGAAGACTACTCCAATGAATTCTAGTGTCTTCACTGGAGACATTAAGATTTGTCCTTGTTGGCTGTAATCCCCAAGCGGAGAGCGAGACCTTGAGTGTAAGAAGATTCCTGGTCGGAGCGGTAAGGAGCCAGTCATCTAGATAGGGAAACACCTGAAATCCTTGTAGTCAAAGATGAACTGCCACACCTGCCATACATCTGGTGAACACTCGAGGGGCTGTCAAGAGACTGAATGGCAGTGCCTGGCTCCCAGCCGGGAGCGGAGAAACCTCCGGGAGCAGTGATCCATCTTTATGTGGTAGTATGAGTCCTGGAAGGTCTACAGACCACATCCAGTTATCCTTCCCTGGGATGGGAAAAATGGACTGTATTGTGACCATCCAGAAATTTTGAAGTTTGATAAATTTGTTTAATAGGCTGAGATCCAGGACTGGTCTCCAGTCTCCTGTCCTTTTTGGCACTAAAAGGAAACTCGAGTAAAACGTGGATCCTGGCTGGTCTGGTGGTACTGGTTGGATGACTCTCTTCTATTTCTAAGGCTGCTAATTCCCTCTGATTGGGTGGTACATTGAGGGTGGGAGTTAAATCGAATGGTATTTGGTAGCCTCTGGATATTATTCTCTGCACCCAAACATCGGTAGTAATAAGATGCCAGACTGGTAGATGCATAGAAAAACGAACCTAGACTGCTTCCAGAGGAAAGCAATCGGGCCGCTGCTCAGGAGCGCAAAAGAATCTTTAGTGCCCTGGTTACACGGACCCCCTCTACCCCGAAAGGGACATCTTCCATACGAGTTGCCCCCTCTGCCCCGGGGGGATTGTTCACCACGAGTGTCACGAAAAAAGTCTTGGGGATTTCTTGAACCACATTTTTCCTTCCTTCTGGTTCCTGGAGTAAGACCTCTGGGGGTTGGAAAGGCGTATGCCCACAGCAGACAAGGTCTTTCCATCTTTCTCACTATGTGTAAGTGTGTCTCGTACTTTGGGTCCAAAATGTGCAGATTCATGAACAGGTGCATTGATGAAGGAAGCTTTAAAGGGGTCAAGTCACACAACCACATCCAAGCATTACGTTTCATGACAACGCCTGATGCAGCAGCTCGAGCTGCCACCTCGGTGGAGTGAGATATCAAATGCATCAAGGAGTTAGAAATGGATTCAAGGGTAGCTAGCTGCGAGGCGACAGTATCACGCACCTCATCAGGCAGTACCCCACCAAACAGGGAGACATTTCAGAAAATAGGTCTCTTTGGAGGTGAGGAAAGTGTGCCAGATAGAATAGCGACTGAATGGCGAATGGTCACTGAAGCACAGGTCCGATTCCCTAGACTGTCCATAGTCCGGGACTCTCTATTTGGAGGCTGGATGGTGGAACTATCTTCTGCCAGTTCCCTCTTGGTGGCCACCGCCACAACCATAGAATCAACTGCTAGGACCAATGGGACTGGTCTTCAGGTGTAGATAAAAATGTTTTGTCTGGCCTCTGAGAGACAGGTTCTACGTTGTCCGGGGCCTTCCAGGCATACTGCACAATGATTTTAACAAGGTCATCTGCCAGTGGAGTCACCCAGGAAGTAGATGGCCAGGCACAAAGGCCTGCAGGAACACCGATTCCTCAGAAGAAGCGTTACAGGACTTCCAGTCCCCCCACTGCTTGAGGATTTCGAGAATGTCTCCGAATGAGATGTCGTCTGGGGAAGACTGTAGGGACCCTTCCCCCTCATCACAATCAGTGCCTTCGGTGATAGATTCCTCCGGTGAATCAAGGTGCTTCCTCTTGCACCGTTTCTTCCGGGGTGGTTCCCCAGTGGGATCTTCTGAGGAGGACTCTGGAGAAGGGTCTCCCTTCAAAGAGGGTTCTTGTGACTTCCATGCCTGGGGTCCCGAAATAGAGGGTTGGGAGAAGTGTATGCTAGGGGAGGGTTCTGATACTGATGTCATTGGTGCTGACTGCGAGTCCACTACCTGTACAGCAGGCTCACCTGAGGAGGGATGGGAGCCCAGAACCGGGAGGAACAACCTCAGAACCGGGGTCACACCTCGCCATGCGGAGCCCACCTCCAAGTGAGGAGATCTGAGAGAACTGGAATCCATCAGAGCCGTGGACACAGATGGCGCCAGTGAGAAAATAGGCGCAGGGCTAGGTACCAAGGTACGGATGGTCCAAGCACTGCTTCGGCAGACCATTAGTTCCACCGGAGTCGATGCAGCAAGGGTGGACAGTGCCGACAGGAAAAACACTGCTGTCGGAACCAAGACAGTATACACCGGAGTGGAAACATCTTGTTCTTGGCAGGTATTCAAGTTTTGGAGCCGATAGTGCTGAAGAAACTGTCTACCCCATGGCTGGGGATGGTGCCGAAGCAGGTACAGTCATCGGAGCTGATGTTGGATCCAAGGACGGCACCGAAGTCAGTGGTGCCGAGGTCGGAACCGAAATAGGGGTGAATATCATGGATGGCACCGAGAGAGAAGACACAGAGCCTGGTGCCGAAGTGGTCTGAGACGAGGGCACCAAAGCACGGAGCCAACTCGGTTCCGTAACTCATAGAGATGCAGGACCAAGTGATTCCATTTGTCCTTATGTTTTTTTGGTTTTTGGAGGGGGTGAGACCTCTGACCCAGATAGAGCCTCTGGAAAAAGGTGTCTTGAGTAATCCGTTTTTCCTTATGTTTTCTGGTCTTTGGTGGGGGTGAGACCTCCAACCCAGACAGAGCCTCTGAAAAAGGTCTTTTTAAGATTATTTTTACATTCTGCTAGTGTACAATTACTAAAGCTAGCACAAATGTCACAGCCAGCTTTAATATGATCCATGCGCACACAGTAGACACAACGAACATGCGTATTTGAGTTAGGCATCTTACATCCACACTTGTCACACTGTTTAAATCCCAACTTAGCTTTGTCTGACATAGTAAGGCAACAAGGCTATCCTATAGAAAAATTAAGGGAGAAAATACCAATGATGTTATTTAAAAAAAAATACCACTAGTAAAAAGGAAAGGCCTGTCAAAGACAGGAGAGAGGGGCAGTACCAATAAAGGTAAAAAATTAAATTACCAAGGAAAAGGGTAGGAAATAGCCTTACGTTATAGGCAACAGTGAGAAAAAGGCTAACTTGACTAAAAATTAAATAATTTTTGAAGAGAAGCTGTCTTAAAATTAACAATTTTCTACTTAGCTTTGAGAGGGATGGCTAGCACGTCTGACTAGGAATGCGGCAAACGAGATCTGAAGTAACTAGGAGAGGGGCATTATGGGCAGGTCTTATCTGAGAGTTTTTGGTTAGTGTGAGCTTGGAAATGGCTGTATCGGTTCCGAGGATAGAAACGAGGTCCTAATGGTATGAATAAATAAAGATTTAGAACATCAGATCAACTGTTATGAACAGGTCTCACCAAACATAACTAATTATTATGTGTTCTCAACATGGATGCCAAGATGTGAGCTTAAGGTCAATATTCACACCATCGGGGGCTAGCTACACTGTATAATTTAGTTATACCTTTCATCATATTTTGGTGTTCTTACTATATATGTAACCTGGGCTGAGTCCATAAATAGTCAAATCTGATCAGCACTCTACTCTTGTAGAAAAATTAAACAAACCTGACAGGTCACCTTGTGAACAACTTCAGGGTATAATGAAGAAGTACTGCTATGGGGGCATTTGCATCCTGTTAGCAGGTCTACCTCAGTCTAAAAAAAGTTTTAGTTAACCTAGAAAAAAAGAGTTGTTTGGATTTAAGGTGACTGGTTTTGTACCTGTGTATTTATTGCCTGGAATGGTTGCATAAAGTTACAAAATTCTTCCATGTTGCTTAGATAGGGCTCTGTTTCTCAATATGTCATCAGTCGTTTTTGTTGTGTTTAAGTAGTCTTTTAGTAATGGGAAATTTTATCTTGAAGTAAGAATTTGGATGCTGTGTTGGGGTCGTAAGGAGAGAGTACAGGTTTAAATAAAAAAATGAAGGACAGTATGAATGACCAGTCCACTATGCAAAGATAAATGTTTAGTTTGTTAATATCTATGGTGGATTTTGGTCTCAATGTTAGAAACTTTGAATGCAACAGGGAAAGGGTGGCTATTGAGTTTGAAGGTAACATGGAGGTGGTCACCGAAAGAGGGTGTGTGAATAGTTACTGTGGAAATGACTACTGGCCTGACAGTAATTAAAAGATCCAGTAGGGAGTGGCAGGTGGAATGAAGGCTGTGTTGAGTTAGTTCCTTAGTCAAAGATCAAGTTCAGCAAGGAATTCAGATAGGTCATTAGATTAGGGGACCAAAGAAATAAAGATTAAAGTCTCCAAGAATAACAATGTTGATAAAAAAAATAACTAGCTTGTTATGCTTGGGAGAAATAGAAGTGATGTTAAGAATGAGAGAAATTAATTTGTTAAAAGAGGAAGAAGGTAGAAGATACACTACAGCAACTAATAGTGGTTTGTTTTTTGATGAGGAGAAACTGTAAAAGTAACCAGTTAGAACTGAAGTCTGAGGAGGAATTAGCATGAGCAATAACTGTACAGTTGAGATGAGTTTTGTAAAGTATTAAATGCCCTACTTCTAGCTCCAGTGCCTGGTCTAGCATCACATAAGTAATTGTAGGACAACAACTGGTGCTTAACGCTAAGAAAATTCTCCTCATAAGGCATAACTCACAGACAGCCACAACTTCAGGAGAGTGAGAGGTGAGGAAGGCACACATGTGATCTAACTTATTCTTGATACTATGTGCATTGAATAAGGTGCAAGAGAGGGACGATTGGAATAAACACACTGCAAGCTACGCTAGGGTTTATATCTATACTACCCCAAATTAAAAGTGTGAATATTATTGGAGTGAACCTGAAGCGACAGTGGAGAATATTTGTTACATGGGTTGAGGATGAAGTATTATGAACCTGCCACAGGGTTAGTTTATGAATGTTGTGTATGGTAAAAGTAAAAACATCATAAATAACATCAGTAAAAGAGTAGATTAGGAGGGTGAGACTACTTGAAACTTTTGTGAATGAGCAGCTGTGCGCGAAAGAATGTGGTTAGGGGTGCTGGATAGGTAGACAATTACTTAAGTAAGGGTGAGTGGCATGATGAGTTACTGGAGAATTGGCAGTAATATAATGTACAGTGCGGTGGAATGTGATGGGTGTACAGTGAAATAATGAGTGTTGAGTGCAAGAGAGAAAATGGAAAGAAAGGAGTGATGAATGCATGTATGGTAAGAGACAGAATGGAGGAAAAATGGGGACTGGTCTTAACTAATGCATGCTTTAGGAAGAGAGATTATCTGCGAAAGGGCTAGAGTTACACTTTCAAGTTTTGCAGTAGTGATTTCTATGAGTTCAAACAACCTTAGCAGGGACATTGGTGAAAAACTGGAGTAAACAGTTAAATATACAGATTACACAAGAAAGGTGCTATTAAATGTTTAGAACCTAGATATATTAACTAAATCCAAGAAACGTTATATTATTAGCCTGCCAGTGCTGACATCGGATATATTTACATTATGGCTTGAGTACAAAACAATGCATGCTGGAGAGTTCATACAAGTGAAAGGGCTGATGGACTTTTTTTTTTTTTTGCCTGGTCTCAGTAGCAGAATCATAACCCAGATATACAAGAGGTTTTTTTTTATTAAAAACAGGGCGTTTCTGATATAGACAGAAATCCTCTTTTTGGGAAACAACATATAGGCGTGCAAACCATGTTTTAAATTTATTGGGGCTGATACTGCTAAAAAATAGCAATAAGACATTAGAAATTAAAAGATGCTCCTACTGAACAGAGTTACAGACATTGTTAGACAAAATGGCAGATACAGAAAGGAACATTAAAAAGTTAAGTGAAACAAAGTTTTTAGAGCAAACGGTTGGTTGCACTGGTGGTGGTAACTAAAAGACAGTTTGAACAAGTACATGCTTGCAAAGAAAGCAAGGTGCTTATAACAAATTTTGAGATAAACCGTACCACAAGAGTAGGGCCAAGGTTGATTCTTTCTACTTTGTGTTAATTTATGAAAGGTCCATTTTCATGTACTAATGAATGATGTAAGCAATAGCAAATAAATAAATGTGTATATCCAAAGAGGTATTTAATTAAAAGTAACACATATGAGAATGCATACCTCAAGAACTGCTTATCCTTCAGATTCAGAACTTTACTACAAATCAAAACTTGAGACATACTTTTTATGAGAAAGTTATTTCGCAGTTATATTAATTTTGGTTTTTACACATTTGCTAAATATAGTTTATAAAATTGTTTAAAAAATACTACTAACACAGCCTCTCTCCACAGACCGGCATTAATATCTGTAAAGATATTCGACAAAGTAAACTGGCACATTAAAACAAATAACTACAAACTGTCTCAGCAATGTTGAAATTATGGCCAGATTTTCTGTGCTGTAATACATCCTCTGAAAACTGATTACTTTTAGTCCTGTAACCAAGGAACACCTTATTTTTATTAAATGACAGAATAAACTGCTAGTTGTAAATTTTAATAACTATACCATTATCACAATAGTTTTTCTTAGTAATAAAGTTCTTCCTGATCTATTCAAAACTGTTTTTACCACATTTAAATTTCAAACGTGCAATAAAAACAATTTTTTTTAAATGATGCTACAGGCAAAAGACATGCGCTCTTTGCATAAGCACACAAAAATCACAAAAGCATCCATGCATGCCATGGAATCTTGAATTGGGGAGACCAAGCGAAAGAGAAATACCTTACTTGTCAGAATGGCAACATGCAGAGATGCTCCTCTCCACCCTGCCATGGAGCCTGCAGAAGATACTGGATAGCAAAGGTGGATGGGCAAGTAACTCACACACACACATATGAAACAAAACCACTTCTGCAATCAAGAGTGTAACCACGCATACTCTGCATACTCAACTGTGGATGCACTTTTAATAAGTATCACTCAAACATTACAGCATGTTCAACAATATGTTTGCAGCTGTATAAGCTACTGTCTACAAGTCATACAAAAACTTGCATAGAGAATGAATCACACTTGCTTAAAACAGAATCATACTTTGCTGTACAGACAGCAGCTGAAAAATTATGCATTAGTTTATTAAATGTGCAAGGACAAACAAGAGATGTTTACATCTTCTAAAATTTGAAGTAGGACTGAAAAGACACAAAATCAGGCTACAAGTTCAAAATGAAAGTTTCTGACTAAGTCCCAGCCTGCAATCACTGAAAACAGAATTAAAACTCCCAATGGAGCGTGACACCTACTCACTACAATCACGCATAGCTCTTAACTGTACAGATTTTTGCCTCATATTTTTTGGTCAGTTTCTCATATAGTTGTGTTTTTTACTGGCAAATTAATGAGGGTTGCAGTCAAAAATAAAGACAAGACATTTGACTTTCAGACTTCATACCCTTAACATTCATGATAATGCAATGCCTGTTAGTCTACCAACTTTCTAAAGTTTGTAACAGCAACATTTAAAAAAATGTCCCTATCTGTGGATAGAGAAGTCCAATAACTGATAAGACAGGTGCCCCCACACCCTATTATTTATGGCTTTGTCCAGATTTCTTCCTCCAAGAGGATGAGAGGTATGCTGCCTACTTGTGATACCACTCGCTTTTAAATTCAATACGCAGACTCCTCCAGTACTCGCCTTAAAGTGCTACGTCGCCTAAAAGTTTTACACTACACTTTCCAAAACATCTCAGTTTAAGTAATATACAAGAAATGCGTCCTACCTTTAAAAGCCTGTGGCTCAATAGTTTCTTAACTAACACACTTCGCAATTAATCGCGACGCTGTCCACATATACCTTCCCAGGTCTGATTCGTGGACTAATGTTGAAAACTTTTTGTTCAAGGTATTAACTGCCTAGCTACTGCAGCAATCAACGTTATATAAACAGTGCTATAGCAATCGTTTACAAGCCGATTACGAGTCTGATTTAGTCAACTTTGGAATAAACGGAAAAGTAACTGAAGTCGTTTTTTACCCAATTGATTTAGACCACGAAATACATTCCGGGACCGGAGTGCTTCTCCTTTCGCCACGTCAGAAATATAAACAAAGTCACGCTATGCGAGCTGCACACACAAATTATGTTTGGGGCTAGAGTACTTACTTAAACTGACGATCGTCCTTAGAATTGCCCCATACCAAAGTATATGTACTTAAACTGGTCACTTTGTTAACAAATAAATAAAACAAGCCTGATACTCCAGTAAATACGCGATGAATACTTCGTAGACCCGCGCCAAACCTAATAACTTCAGACTCTTATCTTAAAGTTATGTACTCATATTCACTATATATGACTAAACAGGAAACAAGACAAACATTCATAAATATTACACGATTCCTCCTTTTATAACACAGTTTATATGAATATGGTACATTGGTACCTGCACACAATGTGCGCATGCGCTACATTACAGTGTGCGCAGAAACTAGACTGACGAGAAATTCACTTAACATTTCTTCTTTGCGAGAGCAAAGACAGAATCTGGTGGGGCGTACTCTTTATATTATACGGAGGAGTACATTTTTTTCTCTAAACATTTTGAAACATGAAAAAAAAATGTCTATAAGAACATGTATACAGTATATAGTTTGCATTGCGTATAGGGGATTGCAAATCCAAAAATACATCTAATATTTTTTTGACTTGGAGGCTAAAAATCAAGTGTTTTGGGGGGTGGGGGCAAATACTGCAGAAATGTGGCCCCTTTTTGATTAATGCCAGGCGGGTTGAGCGAGAGCAAAAGCAATTGTGAGTACAACAATGGAATTTACTGACTAGAGTAGACTCCTGCACAAACTTAATACTAATTAAATACACAGTAGTAAAACATAGACTGCACACACCTTGCAAGCTCTCGGCACTCTGGAGAATGTAGTCATCTGTGCTAGTAGCATTATATCTCCACTTCTTAGCAAGAAATCAGGACAGAGCCTAAAATAATTGGGGGGGGGGGGGGCAAGGGATCAACAATAGGGAGAGATTGTAAACATTACTTTTACAAACTTAAGAACGTTGTTAGAATTATAGGATTTGTGTTAACATACTTTTTTTTGAAGGGTATGAAGTCTGAAATTCAAATGTCTGTCATTTAGTTACTTCAGTCCTCTGATGTCAGAAAACCATAAATTTTATGAGGAACAGAACCTAAATATTATGCAAAAATCTGGACTTTCTGTAAAAATGTAAACAGGTGAGAGCTATGACTGTCATGAGACTTGGCTTAAAGCCGCATAAAGTATTCCAGCAGTAGAAGGCTATATAGTGCCTTCCACACATTTAGATCAACAGCAGCACATACGAGGTACATATGGCAGTCTCTCGAACTAGTTAGCAGCAAATACAACTCTAGATTAGTTAAACAGGATGATGCCCTTAAGTTCATCCAGGTCAAAGTCTCCATAGACAAGGTTTCTTACAATATCCTAGCCAGCTACATGTTGCCCTCTATGACCCTCGAAGCACACAACTCTTACATAAACCTACTAGAGCCACTCACCATCCAACCAAATATCTTACTCATGGGATAGTTTAACTGCCCCTTTATAGACTGGGAAATGCACACTTGCTCTAACTCACAGGCACAATGTTTCCTGGACTTTTATCAGTACAAACATCCCAGACAAGATAGTGCACTCTCCAACCACAGAATCAAACATGTTGGACCTAAATCTCAACAACATGGGAGGGTGTTGCACCCCCCATGTCATGTCCTCACTGATGAAGTTGGACCACAAAGCTGTCTTCCTCGAAAAAAAAAAAATCAGCCTAGAAAACCCAATTAAACCTGTAGCAGAAACTATATTAAAACAAATTACATCCTGTTAAGTGGCAGTTTTCCAAAATTCACAGCTGCCTATGTGGCATTGTTTGCAGAGACCCTGTACTGAGGCTGCTGTACCTACCAGAAGTAATCCCAGATCTAACATCAAAACCAAACCACAGTGGCAGAATTCCTACCTTAACAGGCTATATGACAAAAGAAAGTAAGTCATGGCCATATCAGAAAGAATAACTGTTAGAGACAAAAGCTCTCTGATTCAACTAAACAAGAAACTAAGAGGTCTAATAAAGTCCAAAGTCAGGATAGCCTCCCAGGCTAAGGACAAACACAAGGCCTTCTTTACCTGTGTCAGGAACCTTACTTAAAGGTAACACTCAGCAGTGTGCAGAACTGGTGGTAAATGGCACAACCTTCACTGACCAAGGTAACATAAATCCACTGGCTGATAAATTTAACTCTGACTTCACCTCCCCAATTCCCTCTACTAACCTTTGTGAAATCCCTTCTAGTATACCTCCCCCAACTATTAACAGGGAGCAGGTCCTGGAGCCACTCACTAAGACCAAAAACACTGCTTGAATGGGCCCTGACAATATCCCCAGTTGCCTCCTAAATAGCCTAAAATATGACCTACCAGGACCACTCAAAGCACTCTTCACCTACGGTGTCAAAACAGGTTACATGCCAGGTGAATGGAGGGCTGCAACGGTCATCCATTTTCATAAGGGTGGACCATCAACTGATCATGAGAACTACAGACCCATCAGTCTGACAAGTCTAATATGCAAATCCATTCAATGAATCATGGAAATGATAAACAAGAATGGCAACCTACACACACTGGATTCATCCCAGTCTGTCTTTGTTAATGAAATGTCTTGCCTACTTAACCTGGTAGACTTCTTTGAGAGGGTTACCATGGCTATTGATGAGGGAAAAATGGTGCATACTTCCTACCTTGACTTGGTTAAGGCATTCGATACAATACCTCACTTAGGTATTATTGACAAACTCTTAGAACTAGGCAATAATTCCTACATAACTTTCTGGATTGTCAGCTGGCTCACACATAGGACACAATAAGCTGGGATCAGTGAGACCACCTCCAACAAGAGACTGGTCACCATGGAGTACCCCAAGGCTCTATATTGAGCCTGCTCCTGTTTGGCATCTTATTCTCAGAAGTCAATGCTAATGTCAAACGTCACCGGCTTACCAAGTTAACACAAGTTAACAGATTATCATAAATTGGGATCTATCACAGATTTCTCCATGACACCCACATCCTAAAAGAGGGTCTAACACAAACAAATGACTGAGGCAAAAGCCACAGATTAAAACTCAGTGCAAAGAAATGTATTTTAGTGCCCTTTGAGAAAGCATCCACCCAAGCTAATTACTTCACTGATAAAACACCCTTAAGAGCTGACCCAATAGCATTGGATCTGCGAGCATATGTTGACAGTAATCTAGTGTTCGAACAGCACATAGTCAAGACAGTAAAAAAAATCATTCTATGTTGCCTAACTGATAAGCAAGGGTATGGCATCCAGGTCCAAGGAAGTAATGGTACCATTCTACTCAGTCCTTATAAGATCCATCACTGAGTACAATGTCCCCTTTGGCATGCATCTAACCAGGCACTTGAAATAGTTGTGAGTGCTTTCAGATTCCTCACCAGTAGAATCCAGGGTATGAACAGCCAGTCCTACACAGATTGCCTTATGGTTCTATCGCTGTACTCTGTCTTCTACAAGTTACTAAGAGGTGATCTATGCCTAACATATAAAGCATCTTCAGATCCAGCTCTGATGCATTTCTTGCACATCCACAAGACAAACAGTACCAGAAACATTAGCTCCAAGGACTGGAACTTTGGCTGCAAAATAAATAGAATTTGATTGGGGGGACTGATAAGTATCTCAACTCTACGGAATAAGCTTCCCATCTACATGGGTCAGAGTTCATCCCTGAACCTATTCAAAAGAAATATTGCTCATTGGATGGGAAATCACCCTCAGTCTGGCCCCCATGTCTCTGACAGACAGAGTTTGACAGTAAGTAAATGAATCCCCAAATAACATACCCCCCACATAACCCTCAGCTACCTCTTTACTAACATACCCCACCATCCAGGCAACTTTGGGACAAAACTCAGTTGGGTTGCATGGCTAGTCTTGTAAAGACCCTGGTGGTCATTAGCCTAATATGAACGTATGAACCTGAACAGTTTTACAAAAGCAAAATAACTGGTAACAACTATATATGAATTGGTTGAACAAATGGTAAAAACCTCTCAGCTGTCCCTACGTTTGGGAGAACTTGGCTATTTTCAAGCTGATTTACACCGTCACATGTTGTACCCATTTTCAGAGGTATCATGATATTTTCATGATTGATTTACCCTGTGATGACCCACCACTGGATCAGTAGTCAAGAAACCTCAATCCTCACCACTGGCACCAGTGGGGGATGTACACTGGGAGGATAACAGGTACACACACACAGTATTTCCAGATGCAGCTCTCTGCATTAAGTGCAATTTTCCTTGTGACCACACAGAGACCACAGTCAGTCCGGGGCTGGTTTCTCCCTCTTTCTCCAGATCCCCGATAAGACTCCCGACTGGCACAACTATAGAGTTGAGATCTCAGCTGAGGGCCAAGACAAGACCTCCAGCACCCTCTCTGTCCAACCAGTACTTTGTGTCCCTGCCCAAGTAGCTGACACACACACAGATACAGACACAGACACGCGCGCGCACACACACACACACACACACCTGGGAACAGCTGGCATGGGTTTACTAGCTATGCCCCCTTTTGCCCAGACTATAGGGTAGTTATCACTGCCACCAGCCAATTCCTTATCAGCTACTTTAAGGCCCTTAACAAAAGGTGTTCAATTTTACTGTGTAATATTAATATTAATGCAAATGGTAGTTTGACCAAGAGCAAGGCTATTGGGAGTGGCCCACACTGTGCCACCAAATAAATAGGCAAGTACTCTCAAAACTTAAATATCTCTAGACAGATCAGCCACAATTTACGTTTTAAATATATTTAATAATAAATAATAAAAGAACAAGAAAATACCCAGTATATATTCACAGTGACATCAGAATTCAAAATCACAGGAATATTTAAAACAACATTGCAGGACAATCTCAAATAAATAAAGAAAAAAATATCTAAACTAATCTTCACTATATTCCTGACTATATCTAAGAGAATTATACTATTCCCTAGTAACTTACATCAGAGCAAACAGATGTGTGGTGAATGGTTCCTGTTGTTGTCAGGTCCAAGACAGAATACAGAATGCACGGTCTCTCTCTCTCAGAGTTCTCAAATTAATGTCTCAACTATTACTGCTGGGATAGCTTGCAGAATGGCATAATTTCTTGTCACCTGACTCTGTTCCAGGTGAAACCCCCCACTGCTGGAAGTTGGCAGTATTTAGCATCTACCTGTGAAAATACATAGGCCTCAGATCTTTGGCAGATGCTGGAAGGCATGCACAATTGCATTCCTACATACTTTCAGAAGTAGCAATTAGTTCACTCTGAAGGCAATACAGAAAGCTTATCAGCACACGTGTGACTATAGCTGCAATGAAAACTGAACAATACCATCTTTTATTGCATAGCCATAAAGTAATGCACTTTCAGCTATTTTTTTCTAAAGTTAACCTCCTGTATTCCAGTTTCCATTGTTAAAATATATACATTTAAACAGTTACCATAGTGCATGTACATTTCTGTTCTATTCCAGTAGGCACACTGTGGTTACATTTCAAACAGCATTTTGCAAAACCCTTTTCAACACACACATCTGTACTAGCAGTGTGATATAAAAATGACACACAGTTCTAATACATTTAACACCAGCATCTCATATAAATCATGTTAATATTCACAAATGACATATAATTATTTACAAAATTCCATATAACTATGCTGACAGTATCCCCCTTTATCACACTTCTTCCCTCCATGAAGACTCAAGCTAGTTTTTCAAGCGACCCTTGAGAAAGGTTGCTTGAGAAGGAAGAGCCTATCTGGGAATACATTACCCTATACCCTGTCTTGACAGCCCATCTGCATTGGCATTGGTAACCCCACTGTGGTGCAGCACTGTCACATCATATGCCTGCAACCCTAGGCTCCACCTTATAAGTTTGGCATTTTACTGGCTGGCTCACTGTAGCCATGTTAAGGGATTGTGGTCTGTAACTACAGTGAATTTCCTTCCACACAGATAAGTCTGTAGTTTCTGCAGTGTCCACACTATGGCTAGACATTCCTTTTCTACAGTTGCATAACATTCCTCCCTGGGTTGGAGCCTACGACTGAGATATACCACTGGGTGGTCTTCTCCCTGTGAGGAAACCTGGCTGAGTACAACACCCACCCATGGTTTGAAGCATCCACCTGCACAACAAAGTCTTTGCTATAATCTTGACTGCTTAACTCAGAGGGTCCTCCCAAAGCTCATTTAAGCTTCTGGAATTCCTACTCACATGCTGGGATCCATGCTACCTTATCTGGCCTGCTTTTCTTTGGCAGGTATGTGAGGGGAGCAGCTATGGTACTATAATTGGGGACAAACGTTCTGTAGTACCCTGCTGTCCCTAAGAATGCCCTCACCTGCTTTTTGGTAACAGGGGCAGGCCATGCCTGAATTGCTTCCATTTTGGCAGGTTCTGGCCTCATCTTACCACTCTTCAGTCTATGTCACAGGTAGGAGACCTCTGGCATACCCACCTGACACTTAATGGGCTTAATGATCAACCCTGCCCTCTGCAGTCTGCCCAGCATCTCCCTGACATGCTGAAGGTGATCTTGCCAGGAATGGCTGTAGATGGCAATATCATCCAGGTAGGTAAAGGTGAAATCTCATGCTAGAGTATGCTCTACCAGCCTCTGGAAAGTCACTGGGGCATTTTTCATCCCAAAGGGCATCTTCGTGAACTCATACAAGCTGAAAGGAGTCACAGAGGCTGACCTCTCTCTAACATTGGGAGTCAAGGGCACATGCCAGTAATCCCTGATAAGATCAGTAGTAGTAAGATAGTTAGCCCCACTCAGTTGCTGTAGGGGTTCATCTGTCCTAGGCATGGGGTAAGCATCTGACTCTGTGTGACTACTTTCCTTTTATACACACAGAACCTGGTGCTGCCATCCTTCTTTGGTACCAGCACCACTGGGGAGGCCCAGGGACTGCTGGATTACCACTAGTTCCAACTCTTCCTGTATCTCCTCCCTCAGAGTCAGTTTGACTCTCTTAGGCACCCTATAAGGGGCCTGCTTAATAGGCCTTTGGGGTCCTGTATCCACATGGTGCTGCACCAGGTGGATACACCCTGGTTTCCCCAGTGAACGTGTCTCCAAACTACTGTAACACTCCTCAGATTTCTTGAATCTGGGTAGGGGATAGCTGCTGGGACATTACTACCCCTTCCACTGAGGTGTCAGCCTGTGCCTTACTGAGGAGATCAGTCACCAGATGCCCCCTCAGACTCCTCTGGCCATCCACTGCAAATACTCAGCACAGGGGCCTCTCTATCATGGTAAGGTTTCATCATGTTAACATGGTACAATTTGTGTCCCTACTTTCTGCTTAGCAGTTCTACCATGTAGTTAACATCACTGACCTTATTTACCACTTTGAAGGGTCCCTCCCAAACTGCCTACAGCTTACTGTGTCTGACAGGAATGAGAACCATAACCTGCTACCCCACAGCATACTCTCTAGCTCATGCATTCCTGTCATACCAGACCTGTTTCTGCTGTTGGGCTTCTGCCAGGTTCTCCCGGGCCAAGCCTATGAGTTCCCTGATCAAAGTCCTGAGGTTTAGGACATATGCCACAACAGACTCTTTCTGGGATTCTCACACACACTCCCACTCATCTTGAATCAAATCTAGAGTCCCATCACCCTACACCCATATAGCAACTCAAAAGGTGAGAAACCTGTGGATTCCTGGGACACCTCTCTATAAGTAAACAACAGATGGAGCAAATATTTGTCCCACTCCCTCTTAAACCGGTTTGCAAGTGCCTGTAGCATGGTCTTTAGTGTAGAGTTTAACCTCTCCACCAGACCATTATTCTGGGGTTGGTAGTGGGTGGTCTTTAAGTACTTTACCCCACAGCACTCCCAGAGACAAGCCAGCAGGTCTGACATTAAATTGGCACCTCTGTCAGTGAGTATTTCCTTTGGGAAACCTACCTTGCTAAAAATCTCTAACAAAGCATTTGCCATCTTTTCTGCCTTGATGGAGGACAGATCCACCACCTCAGGGTATCTGCTTGCATAATCTATTACCACTAGGATATACTTCTTCCCTGTAGAACTTGGGGTACTTAGAGCCCCCAACAATGTCCATAGCTAGCCTCTGAAATGGCTCAAGCAAAGGCACCAAAGATGCTCTGACCTTGTCTCTTGCCTTGCCTATTTTGTGGCACTGCTCACTGGTCCTGCAGTACCCTGTTACATACCTGGAAATCCCAGGCCAATAAAAGTTCTGCATAATGCGTCTATTGGCATGCTTTATGCCCATATGACCTTCAAAGGGAATGTCATGGGCTATGGATAGAAGTGCCAGATGGTAGGACCTGGGTACTACCAACTGTTATATTTTCTCATCTTCTAGCCTTCCCTCAGGGGTCCACTCTTTATACAGTAACCCTTTGTCCCAGTATACAGATTCCCCCTTTCCTTGAGAATCAAGCGCTTCCCTGGCTACTTACCTCAAGCCCTGTAATGTAGGGTCTGAGAGCTGAGCCTGTCTCAACTCTCTCTTTCTAACCCTTTCCAGCTCCTCTTCCACAGGAAGTCTGGAATCCTCTGACAGTGGTGCCTCACTGTCAGCCTAGGTACTACTACTCACCTCTGCCCTTGCATTCACTCTGTACAAGGGAACATCAGTACCCACAAGCAGCTGTGGCTCACTTTCAACCTCACTGCTACAGGGTAGCTCCCTCCCTGAAGTAGCCACCTCACCACTCCTGGCTTCAAGTGTGTAGTCTGTCTGTCTGACTCCCCACCCCACAAGGCTACCAGACCCACTTGTTTGTCTCCAAGCCTGACTGCATGTGACCGCATGCACACAGCATACTGTATTATCAAAATCATTCCTTATCAGGACATCTGCAGGGATATTCTCAAACACACCTACTTGCTTGCTTCCTTTTCCACCTTCCCAGTCAAGCTGAACCCTAGCCAAAGGTATTTGGAATGGGGTCTCTCCTAACGCTGTGACTGGAGTAGACTGCCCAAGTAAGTAGTGCCCCTCTTTAACCACTGCCAGCTTCAAAATGGTTAGATCAGAGGCTGTCTCTCTCTTAGCAGCAGCCTGTTTTCCATCTACTAAGATAGGATATAACCTCTTGTGATAGTTTGGTACCCTTGTTCTCTCCAGGCAACTTACTGCTGGCATTCTGTCATTCCCACTTACTGGATCCCCCACCTTTTGCTCCCCACCTTGCCTCCGTGGACATCTATATGCTACATGGCCCCACTGGTTACCTTTAAAACATTTAACCCCTGATCCTGGCTGTGTACCTGAACTAGTGGCTTCCCCTGTTACTGGCGAACTCTGTTGGAGTGGTTTAGGCTGCCCACCACGGGTTCCCTTAGACCCATGTGCAGCACTGGGTATCCCTTTCTTGTGCAGTGATGCCCTGCTTGCTAGGTATAGGTCTCCCTTTTTCCCCAGCTCATCTGTGGTATTATATTCTCTATCTGCCAACCAGATTCTCATGTCTTCAGGCAAAGTGATAAGGGCTTGTTCCTCTCTCCAAAAGGTCTGCCAGCCCTTCAAAAGTGGTGACCCGACACCCCACTCATCCATCAATGAAAATAAGCGCTTAACTCAGCAATATATTTACACACACTTTTATCTGCCTTGCGCCTATGCTCACAAAACTTTTTTTCTATAAGCTTCAGGTGTTAAACTTAAAACACTCTAATAAACCATTCTTAACTGTATTATAATTTAAGCAATCAGTATAAGACAATTTAGAAACACCTGTTACAGCTTTACCATGGAGTAAGGGGGGGTCACGAACCGTACCCAGAGCCTTTGGTCAACATTATACTGTTTACAAACCCTTTCAAACATATGAATAAAACTATCAAATTACCACCCTCTGTAAATTCTGGAAGAAATTTACTGACCTTTATTGCTTCTGGGGTTTAGTTACTCCCTTCCATATTACCTTCATGACCCTAGCAAAGAGTCAGGATCTCCTTTTCATGTTGCCTCTGCCTCTCATTTTCTTTGGCTTCCAGATGTCTCAGTCTCTCTGCTGATTCTGCCTCGACTTTCAAACACTGCAGTCTCTCTGCTGATTCTATTTCCAAATGTTTGGCCTCCAGTTCAAGTCTCTAACTCCAGATGGATTTTTAAATCCTCTGAGGCAAAGTTGAACTGTCGATTTTCTGAGAGTTGTACATCCCCAAGGCCATTCTGATTGTTCTCCTGGTTGCTGGTTTGTGATGCAGCTATGGTTAAGGCTGCAATCATTTCCACTTTAGTCAGGTTGGCATGCACCAGTCTTTTAGCTTGGCACATCTCAGCCAACTGGCTCCCTGTCAGCTTGCCATAATCCTCTATTGACATCCTTGCCTGCTCTCTCTGCTAACATAAAATAAATAAAACTATTGTGACATGAAACTCTGAATGTCTAACATGTGGCTGCTTGAGAGTACAAACACCTTTTTAGTGACCACTGTTTACAGGCTACAGGAGTTCAATATCCACACCACTGAATCCCAATATGTGGCTATCCCACTACTGCCAACCAATAATGTGACAACCTACCACTGGACCAGTAATTAAGGAGCCTCAATCCTCACAACTGGCACCATGGGGATGTACACTGGGAGGATATCAAGAACACACACAGTATTTTCCAGATGCAGCTCTCTGCATCAAGTGCAATTTCCCTTGAGACCACACAGAGACCAAAGTCAGTTCAGGGGTGGTTTATCTCTCTTTCTCCATATCCCCAATAAGACTCCCCACTGGCAAAGCTATAAAGTTGAGATCTCAGCTGAGTGGCCAAGCCAAAACCTCTAGCACCCTCTCAGTCCAACTAGGGCTTCACGTCCCTGCTCAAGTTACTGACACACACACACATACACACACAAAGACACACACCTGGGAAAGGCTGTCACAGGTTTACTAGCTATGCTCCCTTTTGCCCAGACTATAAGATTATCACTGCCACCAGCCAACTCATTATCAGCTACTTTAAGGCCCTTAACAAAGGGTGTCCAATCTTACTGTGTATTATTAATACTAATACAAATGGTAGTTTGACCAATACCAAGGCTATTAGGAGTGGCCCATGTAGTGTCACCAAATAAATATGCAAGTACTCTCAAAACTTAAATATCTCTAGACAGATCAGCCACAATGAATATTTTAAATATATTTAATAATAAATAAAAGAACAATAAAACACTTAGTATATATTCACAGTAACATCAGAGTTCAAAATCACAGGAAATATTTAAAACAACATTGCAGGACAGTCTCAAATAAATAAAGAAAAATATCTAAACTAAGCTTCACTATATTCCTGACTATATCTAAGAGAATTATACTATTCCCTAGTAACTTACTTCATCAGAGCAAGGCAGATGTGTGGTGAATGGTTCTTGTTGTTGTCAGGTCCAAGACAGAATACAGAATGCACAGTCTCTCTCAGACACTTCTCAAATTAATATCTCAAATATTACTGCTGTGATAGCTTGCAGAATCACATTTCTTGTCATCTGACTCTATCCCAGGTGAAACCCCCACTGCTGGAAGCTGGCAGCATTTAGCATCTTCCTATGAAAATACATAGAACTCAGATCTTTGGCAGTTGCTGGAAGTCATAAAACAATTGCATTCTTTCATACTTTCAGAGGTAGTAATTAGTTCACTCTGAAAACAATACAGAAAGCTTCTTAGCACAGATTATGTGTCTGTAGCTGCAATGAAAACTAAAAGATGCCATCTTTTGTTGCGTAGCCATAAAGTAATTTAATTTCAGCTATTTTTCTGAAGGTAACCTCCTGTATTCCAGTTTCCATTGTTAACATATATACATTTAAACAGTTATAATACTGCATGCATATTTCTATTCTGTTCCAGTAGGGCACACTGGTTACATTTCAAACAGCACTTTGCAAAAACCTTTTCAACACACACTTCTGTACCAGCAGTTTGATATACACATGACATACAGTTCTAATATATTTGTAACAAAAGCATCTTATATAAATCTATTCACAAATGACATATAATTATCTACAAAATTCCAGATAGCTGTGCTGGCAGTATCCCCCTTTGTCACATACCCTTTTGCACAATTTTTTGAATTCCCCGCATCATACCTGACTTTTGAAGAGAACTACTATACAGAAACTGACAATAGAGGACAGAAATACTAATGGCATGAACAATTTAAAGAAATATAACACAAAACTTACATCATCTTCTTCCATTAGCAAAAATAAATGAGCTAGTAAGGTAAAATTTTGCAATACAGTTCATTAACATCTACAGATTTTACTCTGCCTCTTTGCTAATGTGCTTACATTTTTTCTATTAGTTTTTTTCATTTTTTTAAACATTTTCCTAAATAGTATCCCACTTTCCTACTGGAAGTAAGGTAAGTTGCAACTGTAAGACCTGCATCTGGCCAAGCATTTGTCATGGCCCACACAAAAAGAGAGCTTGCTGAATGTGTCTGGGCTGTATTGCAATGTCCCTCCTAAGGTGCACAGATGTCCAGATTTTTGTCTGGATATACTTATTTTTCAAGGGGCTTTGTACTTATTTTCAATGTCTGCATGTTGAGAGTTAAGTGGAGATAAACATTTGATCTAGAAGCAAGAGCATGTTTAATATGACCAAACTATGAAATTAAACATAAACATAGAAAAACAAAAAGCATGACGGCAGTGTAGATATTATAATATAATACAGTGTTAAAGCAGAGTGTTGATGATAAAAGTTATAGAGTCTAGTATGTTTATAAAAACAATTAGACAAAATAAAATAAAATGGAAGATGGGGATTGGGAAGGAATTAGGGAGAGGTGTAGAAGGCCTGACCTGTGAATTTGTGTTAGAATAAAATGAGAGTTGGTTGGTTTCTATGGAAAAGAGAATGGGAAAGAAAATGAATTGAGAACATTTCCCTGCAAGAGTTGGTATGGTAGATTTAGTGACGTAGAATAATGTTAGTGGTGGGAGTGTGTTAGGAGACTGAGGTGCTTTGGAAACGAATTTGGCTTCTTGTTGAATGAATGTTTTAAGTTCAGAGCAATAATTTGGTTTTGTCAAAGGGAGATCATGTCTACTTAATTTAGTAAACTACTTTGAGGAAGCCACTGAAGCTGTGTGACCATGCAGTTTTTACAGCATACCTATGTTCATAGGTCCATACGCAGTTACTAGGTATTCAGTCTAGGACACCATTAAGGAGCCTAGCCAAAATTCCCAATTGCTCAAATGCACTGTCTGGTTAAGTGACTTCCTCAAGGTCACACAGCAGGCAAATGATGGTTGAGGGACTCAAACTCTATACAACATAATTAATCCAGTCTGCAGTAACTGTCAGACCTGGATGTGGCCAAGGCCTTTACAACATTTCTCAATGCTGGAATTCCAAATCATTTTAAAGCCTAAATGTACGGCTTTATGTTCTAGATGGATAACAAACTGACTGACATATAGAATCCATGAAGTTAAAATAGCAAGTGCCACCTCAGAAAGTGAAAACAAAAAAAATGTGACTCGTGACATTCCTCAAGGCTCAGTACTTAAAACCCATTCTATTCAGCATGTACATCTCAAATCTCTAAACCAGTAACCCATAAGGCTAATCAAATTTCCCAATGACTAATTTCAGTGTTGTTGTTTGCTCAGCATCTAAAAACATGTTACTACAGCAAGGACTGAACCACACAAATCAAAATTGTATTAGCTTAAATTCTGTGCAAAAGTGTATTACCTTTGGTAAACAAATCTTGGAGGCAGCTAACAGTATATTCTTAACTCCAAACTAATATTTCGTCAGAGATCTATCAGCACTTTCACAGACAACTCCCTATTTTTTGTCCCCCATATAGCAACATTACCACAGAATCCTTCCATCTAGTTCAATTAATAACTAAATACATCTCATCCAGATTAAAAAAAAAAAGGTCACCACTGATTTATACTCTGGCATGATTCAATCAATTACAGAAGATAATGTCTCTTTTAGTGTGTTTCTAGTCATATATCTCACAGGTAGAAAGACTCCAGAGGTTATTAACAAAAAGATCACTGGACTAAAGATCCTGAGCTATCAAGACAAGCTTGTAGCCTTTTCCGCATACTGTTTCTCAAAGATTCCTGTATGACAATGTCTAGAATTCCTTTCTTTTAAAAACACAACCTTCCCAGATCTCCTACATCTCAAGAAAACAAATTGCTTCACAGTCAAACAAAAGACTTTACTCTCCCTCAAATAAGACATGCTGGAGGGTGAGGCAAAACTGAAGAAGCTGTGTACAGTGCAATGAAAATTGATCATAGCAGTTTGTAAGGCTGATCATATGAGGTATTGATTTGAGGCTGTATGTTTTCATAATAAATTAGCAGGAAAAGAATGTAAAAGAACATTGTTTCAAGAGTTTGAAGACTAGGGACCCAAGTAAAAATTTTGCAGAATATGGGACTGGAACCCACTAGCCTCTTTATAAAGTCTCTCTTAGTATGTTTTTATTCAAATATCTCACAGATAGAAAGACCCTAGTGCAAAAATAAAATAAATAAATAAACAAACAAATTCCAATAAATCAAGAAAACCAACACATGACTTATAATTGCTTATTTCTTTACTGTTATTAATTATCTGTGTTTTAGACAAAGAGAGAGAGAGGTATCGATCCTGTGCATTTCTGAAACATTTTTCAATGCATGACATGTATACACTAAAATATCTACATCTATATATATATATATATATATATATATATATATATATATATATATATATATATATAAAATCCAATACAGTCCAGCACTCGAAAAATGATAAAAAGGATCCAGTTTGCCCTAATATTATAAACTAGAGCAAAAAATGAGTCAACCACACGTGATTGGTATGCTCAACGACTTTTACTTTAAAACAAACATCATAGCAGCATGAAGAATGCAACAATATGGCTGTTACACAGACCGGTTTCACCCCCTAGCTATGATGTTTGTTTTAAAGTAAAAGTAATTGGGCATACCAATCACGTGTGTGGCTCGATTTTTGCCCTAGTTTATAATATTAGGGCAAACTGGATCCTTTTGATCATTTTTTGAGTGCTGCACTGTGTTGGATTGTATCTTGGTTTGGTCCGAGCACTGTGTATGTTCTGCGTCCACCTGCAGATTTGTATGGACACACACACACACACATTTTATATATATATATATATATATATATATATATATATATATGTATGTGTGTGTGTATATATATATATATATATATATATATATATATATATATTTATATATATATATGGGTCTACTGCATAAGATCGACAGACCATTTGGTCGACAACCAGTATTCAAGGCACTTAGGGATTTGCCCCCTCCCCAATGTGCGACTCTGGAGTTGATCTATATAGTTAGGGGTGTGTGGGGGAGAAGCCCCCACCTATTTCCATTTAAAACATGAAAATACAACAAAAACTACACACTTTAAACAAAAATAGGTGGGGGGCTTTGCCCCCCACACCCCCCTAACTATATATATCAACTCCAGGGTCGCACAACATTGGGGAGGGGGGCAATTCCCAGGTTTTTGCCTTGAATACTGGTTGTCGATCAAATGGTCTGCCAATCTTATGAAATAGACCCATATATATATATATATATATATATATATATATATATATATTATACACACACACAAGGGACTTTTTTATATCAGAAACATCAGTAAATTCTATGTGAATTATTTAGTTGTTACCATGTATATCAACAGAGGTGTAGCCAGTTATTTCTGCAAAAGAAATTTTCTCCATTTAGTCTATAACAAGCAACTTCTACAGTTTATACCACACATTGAGTGTTATAGTGCTTCAGTTCTGACTGCAAATACACCACCAGCATTCATTTTTTGAATACTGGTTATACAATGAAGACATGGAGAGCTACAGTGCTTCACTTCGGACCAGAAACACAACACTGACATTCAATGATGATAATGCACTGAAGACCGACCACGATCTGCTGACTGTGCTCCCTAATTCTTTACACCCAAGACATTTGCTCCCTTCACCCCACCCTAGCTATGACTCTGATGCAAAATGTTTGTTTTTTTAACAAGAAACATATCTATTAAATTATCACTTTTGACATACGCAATCATACATTTATATAAATGAAAACAAACCATATTGACATAATCTAAGCACTCTACATCACAAATCATTTTGACAATTTTAGTTGCAAACATTATTCATCATTTATTATCTACCCAATCACTGCCAGTCAAACATTATATAGCTCATTCAAATGCTGCCCTCTTTTAAACCTCATTCATCTCCTGTATGTATTGTTTCCAGAAATCCTATTTTTTTCTATGTACTTTTCTCCCACACTTTCCTAGAGATGCCAGTTCTGGATGTTTTATTTCTGTTACTAAATTCACTACTTATAGTACAGTTGGTTTGGACTTTGATTTCCATTTTCTAGTAATTGCTTTTTTGGCAGCCACCATATAGACAGCAAGGCCTTACCATGTCCAGGCAATTCCAATTCTGTATCATAGCTCAGAAAAATCATCTTCCTTGTCACACCATTCTGCCCCACCCAGCATCTCCGACAGTGCATCCCACAGGGAATAATTACAGTCTGCCAAGTCACCGTACTCACAGAAAATATGTTCCCAATTGCCTCTTTCTTACCCATCACACCTCCAACATTTGCTGTCTACCTGAGGAAAAATTCTCTGGAGTCTACTTGGGGTATAAAAATATCTATGTAAACATTTCCAAGCAAAATTCCTAACTCTTCTAGATTTTGTTGCATATTTGAGAGACATACATATATCCTCCCATTGTTTCTTTGTGAATTGCTTATTGAATCTCTTTCCAGTCCTTTTTAGTATCCTCTGATTGATTCTTATATTTATCATGCAATATTTTATACGCTCCACTAATTATTCCTTTTTTAATGGCAGCTTCTGTTCTAGATTCTACTAAAAACTCTGCCAGTGATGGTCTTTCTTTAGGACCATCCTATTTCTTTCTCTTTATCTATACTCTGACATCAATCCTAGATAGGGAAGGCAATCTCTAAACTGCAGTCCAAATATATATTATTGCTGTCTTCCCATTCTGTCATCTTTCCTTCTCTAGTTATTTGCTCCCAATACCTTGGTTCCTTTGCCAGTTTTCTCCAATAAATTCCAGCACCTTCTTGCCTATTGTCTATGTCCCATACCAATTAAATTTCCTGAGTCACTTATTTTCTTTGTCAATAGTAATAAATATAATGCAATAACAAATGGGAACGAGGACACCCCTGCCTAGTTACTCTGCTTAAGCAGAAACTATCAGAGAGGAACCTACTCACTTTAATTTTCACCTCCGATCCCTCATATATCCTCTTACTCAACCTTATAATTTTATCAGGCGAATGCAAATGCTTCCATTGCCCTGCTCATAAAGTCCCAGCTTACTCGATCAAATGCTTTCTCTGCATCAAGACCCACCAACAACAGTGGTATTTTCTTACATTCTGCTTACCTCTGGATCATCAATAATATGTTAAATGTTTGCGCCTCTCCCACAAAACCACACTGATCCATATCTATCAGTTTTAACAACACTTTTGCCATTCTTTTACCATTACAGACACACGCACTTTATAATCATGGTTTAGTATTGAAATGGGCCTGTATGAAGCTGGATCTGATGGGACTTTTACCCTCTTTAGGTATTACAGCTACCACCACTTCTTCCAGAATGTTGGTACTTCTTCTTCTCTTAAAATACTGTTAAACAAAACCTTCCAGATCTATCACTTTCTTCCCTCCTAGCTTCCAAACTTCCACAGGAATACAATTTATTCATGGGGAATTTCCTGTGGATTGGTTATACATCACCAATTTTATCTCATCTCCTCCTAGCCTTACTGTTAGTAATTGAGCATCATCTACCTCTAACCTTGGCATATTTAATTCTTCCATAAACATTTCATAGGTTCATAGCTGTTTACTAGGCTAACAACTACAAGGGCCTTTTTAAGCCTAGCCATGCATCTCAAATCTCTGACAAGTTCTGATACCTTTGATAAGTGTAATTAGGGGCTTGGGAGATGAAACATTTACAAGCTAGGGCCTGAGAGATGAACCTTTTACAGGTTGCCTGTGTCCATTAGAGACATAGGTCCCAAACCAGGGATGCATTTCCTGTTCCCCATCCAATTGTTCAGGTTGCACTTGAATTGGGTTAAGGAGGAACTCTGCTTCACATGGATGGGGAGTCTGTTCCAAAGATGGGGTAATCCTCTGAGATACACAACTGTCTCTCCAGCAGGTCCTATTTATATCACAGGCAAGATTTAAGTCTTTAGAATGGGTAATTGTGGTGCTGTTTATTTTGCGGATATGCAGGAGGTCCAGAGTGGGGTCTGACAATGCCCTGTATGTCAGGCATAAATCTCCCCTCAAAAGCCTGTAAGAGACAGAATACAGGAATAGAGAGTACTGAGGTAATATGCATAGGACATTTTACTTAATCCCTGTATTCTTTTAGTGAGGAAACCTCTGTGGACATTCCAGTTGTTGGATATGCCTGGTTAGGTATATACCAAAGGGGGCATTGTACTCAATGATAGGTCTGATGAATGCCAAATACAGTGGAACAATGACTTCCTTGGACTTAGATGCCATACTTTGTTTATAAGTTGCGCAACATAGAAGAAGTTCCTCACTGCTGTAAACACGTGATGGTCAAAGGCTAGATTACTATCTATGTGTGTCCCTAAGTCCCTGACTACTGGGCCAACTCTAAGGGGTGTGTTTTCAATATGATAGTTACCAGGGTAGATGACTTCCCAAAGGATACTATTATGCATTTCTTAGCATTTAGTTTTAGCCCATAGCTCTGACACCAGTTGTTTGTCTGTGTCATCCCCTCCTGGAGAACATTTGTGTCAGTGTGGGATTCAATGACAGCTCCTAACTTGCAATCATCTGCAAATTTAGTCAGCCAGAGACCACTGACATTGGCTTTGACTTCAGAAAAGTAAATGCCAAAAAGGAGTAGTCCAAGGATTGATCCTGGAGGGACTCCACCTGTGACTGACCTCTTTGTAGAGGTGGACTCCCCAGTTCTAACTTCCTGGGTCTTGTCTGTGAGCCACTTGGCTATCCACTGGGTGATGTATCAGTTTGTACCTAACCTTTTGAGTTTGCCAACAATGCCTGAGTGGGGTATTGTGTCAAATGCATTGACTAGGTCAAGGTAGGCAGTGTGAACCATTTTGCCCTCATCCATTGCTTTGCTGACCTTCTCAAAAAAGTCCACCAAGTTGAGTAGGCATGATCTGTCCTTGACAAAACCAAACTGGTTTGGGTCCAGTGTCTGGAGGTTTACTATATGACTACTGATCATTTCAGTGATAATTCTTTCCCTGGCTTTACATATAAGACTAGTGAGACTTATGGGTCTGTAGTTTCCAGGGTCTGTAGATGGCCCAACTTTGTGCAGAGGGATGACTATTGCTGTTCTCCATTCATGCGGCACAAAGCCTGTTTGGAGGCTATATTTAAATAATTCCAGAAGCCCTGATAGGTCATGTTTCATACTATTTAGAAGGCATCCTGGGATATTGTCTGGGCCCATTGATGCAGTGCTCTTGGTCTTAGAGCATTAAGGACCTATTCCCTAATGATAGCAGGGGGAGTTATATTAGATGGTATTTCCTGAGGGAAGGTCGAGTGGGAGAGAGGGGTAAAGTTGGAGCTGAATTTATCAGCCAGTAGGTTTGCTATATCTTCTGGCTCAGTACTGGTGGCTCCATTTACAATGAGCTCTGCACACAACTGTGTATTGCCTTTGAGGCTGCTGACATAGCTATAGTCTGCCTTGTGGTTGTCCTTGGCCTGGGAGGCCAGATTCACCTCAAAGTTGTCTTTGGTAGACTTTATTTGTCCTCTGAGATGTTTGTTTAGTTTGATGAGAGTGCTTTTATCCTGCTGGGTGCTGCACCTCCTAATTTTTGCCATGATTTTCTTCCTTCTGTTATACAGCCTGTTGATTTTGTGATTCCACCAGGGTGGCTTGTTTTTTTAGTTCTGTACTTCTTCCTGGTGGGTACAGCTGTCTCTATGCAGCTTTTAACATGCTTGTACAGGGTTTCTGTGAACAGTTCTGCATAGGCAGCAGTGTTCTTAGGGTTTATGGGGGCTTGAAATTTTGCCAGGTTATCACTTAATAGCAGGAGGTTAGCCTTAGAGTAGTTCCTGAATATTCCAGGTTTAGCTGGGGGTCCAGGTTTTATTTTTACTTCAAAGGAGACCATTTTGTGGTCTAACCTTACCAGGAAAGACATGACAGTAGGGGGTGTGCAGCACTCTCCCATATTAGTGAGGTCCAGATCTAGTATGGCTGCACCCCTGGTTGGTGTACTGACTTTTCTGGTTCAGGGAGTTTGTGTTTACAAAATCCAGGAATCTCTATGCCTGTAAATTTGGTGTCGTATAGGATTTCCAGTTAATAGTGGGGGTAATTAAAGTCACCCATGAATATGGTACTGGGTTGGATTGTTAGTGTTTCTAATACGTTTAAATACATGGCATGGGTTTCCTGGGTCATAGAGAGGGACCTATTGCTGGCAAGGAAGTGATATGAGGAGCTCAAGTGCATTGTCCTGTTTGACCAGCCTTGAGGTATTATTTTTGATGTAAATAGAGACACCGCCACCTTTAGTCCCTGTCTGTGTAGTATTGTATGTATTTCCATTTGTACCTTTTCTTGATGCCCATATTTCTCTGCTTTATATAGACTTTCATAGAATTTCCGAAATATTTCTAATACCTCTACAGGATCTCTTGTTATCTTCCTTGTTGCAGGCTTCCTAAGCTTGGTGACAGTCTCTCCTACTTTCTTTTGCCTGAGTTGTGCTAAAAGCTTTTATGCTCTGGAGTTATCAAAAAAAACAGTTGCTTAACAGTAATCTTTCTCAATTCATGCATATTATCGAAGTAATCCTTTATTTTCTGTTTATCATTCGGCAGTTGCTCCTCTTCTTGTTCTGTGAGATTCCCCCTATTCTGCAATACTTTAACATTTGTCAGTGCCTCTAAATAATTATTTTTACTTCTTAACCATATCTCACTCTCTTTTATTTCTACTGTATTTTTAAACTCCACTTTAATTTTATCCCACTCCCTAGCTATATTTTCTGTCATTGTAGTTTGCTGTGCTCTAGAGTTATCAAAAAGAGTTGTTCAACAGCAATCTTTACTAACTACAAAAGGTGTCAAAGGCAAAGCTTAAAGTGGGAGGGTTCCTTTCTGACAAGTTGTGTCTGAAACCTGACAAGGTTATCCTCTTTCCTGTTTATTTGCTTTACATTTAGAGCCACTGGAAAAGAAAATAAGGTTATAGGTTCATAGGTTCATACTCCCATTGGTCAAGATTCCTCTTGAACAAGACCAGAGGTGCTCTGCCTCACATGTACGGGATTTTGTTCTGATCTAGGTGGGTGATTGATATAACTGGCATGGTAATCAAGAAAAGTTACCTTTGTTTGCAGATATTATTTTGTATCTGATAAAAGCAGAAGAGGACATCTCAGTGTTGTGGAATATCTTAAGTCTTTTCAAGATATAAAATTAATGAAGATAATACAAAAAGCTACAGCTATAAACTATGTACCCACACATGAATTGGTCCAGCAATACCCATATATGTATGGGGACACGATAAATGAAGTATTTAGGAGTATGGATTAAAAAGGACTCTCTTATGGCATCTAAGTATATGTAGGAAGAGGCTAAACAAAAGATAATACAAAAACTGAGAAAGTGGAAGCTCTTTCTTTAGGGATATGAATAGTAAGATAAAAGCAGTGAAAATATTTTCAGTCTCTTTAGTTTTATATACAGGCTAGGCAAATTTTTATCAACCAGAGGAGATGTTGTAGACAGTAACTAATAAAAGAGTTGAAGGATTTTATCTGGGAGGGGAAAAGGACAAGGATTAAATGGGATAAGTCAATCCTTCCAGAAGAACAAGGTTGTTTAGAATTAGCTGACTTGAAGGCATATTTCAGAGCTAAACAGTTAAGGCTCATATACATAACACAAGCAGAAAACAGAAGTTATGTACTCACCATAACATTGGATCTGTGTTGTGTATTTTCATTCTTCCTCAACTGATGGGTCTTGGATCCAGCTCAGCCGCTTTCACTAGATTCACAAATTCAACTCTTGAGCGCCTCCCCTTACCTATAATGCCCCACCAACCTAACATATCTTAAATCCGGTTTGCTGCCCTGAGAGACAATAGTTTATTCTATACAGAATAAACTGAGAAAAAAAAACAGCAGAGCTAAAGCTAGAGCTCAAGCAAGGAACGATGGTTTCTCAAGAAAAAAAAAAAAAACTTAAGTGTTCTCCAGGAAGAAAGGGATGGGGGTTAGGAGAGTGAGAAGTTGAGGAAAAATGAAAATGGACAACACAGATCCATCATTATGGTGAATACATAACTTTTGTATCTGATATTGTCATTTTCATTCACTCCTCAACTGATGGGACTCCCTAGCTAGATGAACTTGGGTGGTCCTCATGGAAGGATATTTCGGAGTACTGCAGAGCCAAAGCTAGCTCTGTTCCTAGAAATCAAATCCAATTTGTAATAAAAATAAAAGTATGAACATTGGACCAAGTGGCAGCTGCACAAATGACATATCAAAGCTCTTGATCAAAAGGCTGAAGAAGTCACTACAGACCTTGTTAAATGTGCTCTTGGCAGCATAGGCAAAGACAAATCTCAAAGGATATGCAGTCAGTCAACCATTTGGGTAAAGTCACTTTGGAAACTGCCATGCCCAATCTGTTATGAGAAAAGGAGACAAACAGTTGGTCAGATTTTTTTGAAACCTTTGGTTCGATGAAGATAAAAATGAAGTTGCCTGTGTACATCCAAAAGATGCAGCATGTGCACACCTTTATTGGAAATTTTTGGGAAGAAAACTGTGAGGTTGATGACCTAATTAAGTTTAGCCATGGAAGCCAACTAAGGTAAAAAGGATGGGTTAGTACGTAAAGACACTCTCTCTTTGTGAAAGACCAGGTACGCAGGCTTGGAAGGGCCTGAAGTTCAGATATTTGTCTAGCTGATGTAATAGCAGCTAGGAAAAGGGTCTTCCAGGACAAAAATTTTAGGTCTGAGCTGGTGGAAGGTTGAATTGGCTTTGATTCAAATTTTGAAGTAAAACAGACAAGTCCCAAGGAGGAGATGGGTCCTCGACTGGGGGCCTAAGTCAAAAGGTGCCTTTCAAAAAGGTCTTGGGCATCTTAGATGAAGCCAAAGTAGCAAGTTTTTTTTATCTGAAAGATTACATATAGTAGCCAGCTGGACTTTAATAATAGAAAAAAATATCCCCATCTTGGAAGAGGGATGTTAAAAAAAATCTAGCACTGCAGAAGTTGAGGCAGAAAAAGGATCCAAATCTCTCTTGCAGGTCCAAATAGAAAATCTCTTCCATTTACTTTTGTAAACCTTCCTAGTGGAAGCCTTTTGACAGGACAAAAGGATATGTTGGACCAGGGAAGAAAGCCTGGGCTGTCCAGCCATCAATGGAACTGGAACTGGAGAAACCACATGACCAGCTTGAGGCCTGATATATCTAGATGAAGTATCCTCATAGGATGAGACAGGAGGTCTGGACTGGGTTCCAGCATCCAAGGTGGATAGAAAAGAGGAGGCCACAAAAAGAGAAGCCAGATTTGATGAGTCCAAAAAGGTGCAATGAGTATTACTGAGCTCTTTACCCAGTAGGCTTTCTGCAAGACCTTGGGGACCAGACATAATGTAGGATAAGAATAGAGAAGACCAGGTGGCCAACTGTGGACTAGAGCATCTCTTGGTGACTTCCCCATTTGAGGGATCAGGGCAAAGATCCTGCTGCACTTGCTGTTGATGTGGAAGCAAAGAGATCACAACATGGCTGGCCCCATAGATGGAAAATTCTTTCTGCCACTTTGACGATGAGAGACTACTTGTGGGGCATCAGAATGGACCTCCTTAGTTTGTCCACAAGCACACTGGATTTCCCCAGTATATGCATTGCAATGAAAAAGCAGCCAGAAGAGATTACTCATTGCCACACACTCATTGCCTCATGACAAAGAGGATAGGACCTGGCTCCTCCCATCTGTTGATGTACCAGACCACACACATATTGTCTGACTGGATTGCAATTGTCCTGGAGAGGAGAGCATCTTGGAAGGCTTGCAATGCTAGAAGGACAGCTCTCATCTCCAGGACATTGATATGCAAATTGGCCTATTTCAGGGGACCATGTGCCTTGGACTGTCCTTCCCAAGAAATACCCCCCACCCCAGATGGGAGGTGTCTGCGGTGAATGTGGCCACTGGGAGAGGTAAAACAAAAGGGCACCCTTGAGAAAATTTTGTTCATATGGATCCACCACAGGAGGTGCTCCTTGCAAATTTGTGTAATCCTGATTGGAGTGTTTAAGGGCTGTCGAAGAATAGACCACTGAACTGATAGGGTCCACTGTAGAATCCGCATATAATACCTTTTCAATGGGACTAGAGTTATTATAGCTGCCATCGACCCTAAGGCCTGCAAAACTAACTGTGCTTGAGAAGAATGCCAGATCACTTCCTTTACCTGGGATCTGAGGGTTTGTACTCTTGTTGGAGGTAGAGATGCTATCTAATTGATCATGTCTAGATGAGCAGGTGTCTATGAACTCCAGGTTCTGTGTAGGAATGAAATGCAATTTGTTGTAGTTGACTGTTATGCCCAGATGGTGGCACAACTGGAGCAAGTAGTCCCTTGCTTATGGAAGTAAATGCCTGGCTGAAACAGTCAGGAGACAGTCGAGATAAGAAAACACATGGAATCCTAGCAGTCTTAGGTGAGCTGCTACCGCTGCCTTGCATTTGGTAAACACCTTGGGAGCTGTACTGAGACCAAAGGGCAGTGCTCTTAAATAGTAATAACTGTCTCCCAGCTAGAAGTGCAAATATCTTCTTTAGCAGCTGTTCATTTTGATATGACAAATCTTCAGGATTTGTACTATTAAGCAAATGAAATCATCCTTTCACAACAGTGGTAGAATGGACTGAACTGTGACCATCGGAAGTTTGAGAATGTTATGTAGTGATTTTGTCTGCTGACATCCAGAATGGGTCTCAAGTCCCCTGTCTTCTTTCCCACTAAAAAGAATCTTGAGTAAATTCCAGATCCTGTCTGGCCTGGTCTGGTCAGACTTTTTGGATACTCTTTTTCTAGCAGCTTTCTTACTTCCAGAGCTGCTGCGCCCCTCTGATTAGGTGTAACATCTGGGATCTTCCTCATTTTTATGGGGTAAATTGAGAAAATGCTATGAAATAGCCTTTGGATATGATCCTGTGCATCCAGGAATCTGTTGTGATGAATGCCTAGGCTTCCAGGTATGCAGACAAGCACCCCTGACTGCTTCCAGAGAAAAGCAGCCATGCAACCTTTCAGGAGCACTGATAGGGTTTATCCGAGAATCCCTGAAACCCTGGTTTTGCTGGTCACCTTTGCTGCATGGATGGCATCTTCTGTTAGAGTTCCCCCCCCTGCCTCTAGGAGAACCATCTCTTTGTGAGTCTTGGAAAGAGCCTTGGGATTTACCAAACCACATTTTTCAAACTCCTTGTTGATTTTGTGAAAAGAGTCTCTGAGGGGGTAGAGAAATGGATCCTAATGACAGACAAGGTCTTTCCTTCCTGCTCACTTCTGGAGAGCATTTCCTTCACTTTTGAGCTGAATAGAGAAGATACATCAAATGGAGAATTGATGAGTGAAGACTTGAAGGGCTCCAAGAAATCACACAAGTACATCCAGGCATGTCTTCTGATGGCTATGCCCAAACCACCACCTCTGAGGTGCCCAGTGCAGCATGGGAATTCCATTACATGGATACATTAGATATGGACTGAAGGGTGTCCAGTTGTGAAGAAACCTTATTCTGATCATCCACAGACATGGATCTAAAAAGAGATGTGGAAAGCTCCTTTATCAAATCGCTTTGCAATCTGGTAAAATGTGCCAAGTAATTTAACAACCTCAAGGAAAAGGTCACCACCAAGGCATTGTTTAATCTGGCCAAGGCCCTAGACTCCCTGTTAGGAGGATGGACAGAAGTGCTCTGCTCTTCGAGCTCTTTTTTGGTGACTGCTGCTACAGCCATAGTATCTACCGGGACCACTTTACTCCAGTCTGCTTTTTCTTTCAAGGGCCTACAAATTTATCAAGTCATTTGGGAATTGGCTCTACAGTATCTGGTTCCTTCCATGCACTGAATGATACCAGATCTATTAGCTCATCAGCTGGAAGGATCACCCAATATGTTGTTGAGCCAGACCCGAAGGCCTCCAGAAACACTGACTCCTCATAGGAAGGGGGATGGGAAGACCATCCACCTTTTTTCCTTTATAATTTCCAGTATTTCTCCAAAGAAAATATCCCCAGGTGGAGATCTGGGAGACCCTTCCGCTTCATCAAAATCAGTGTCTTCAGTAAGAGATTCCTGAGGTGAATGCAATGTGTCTCCTCTTACACATCTTACTCTTTGGGTCTTCATCAGATGGAATAGTCTAGTGAGGTATTGGAAATGGGAGGGAAGTCCCTAGGGACTGACTGGAGGGTTGATCAGGTAGGCTGTACAGGTGGAATAGAGGTGAGAGGCCCAGAACTCTAACTCAATGGTGGAAGAGAAGCAGGATCCAAGGGATCAAGGGTGTCCTATCTCTATGCAGACAGAAAGCTCTCTCCACTACCCAAAAGGCAGAGGATGGAGGGCCTAGGAGAAACAGAAGCCCGCAGTGCTGGAGCAGAAGACCCCTGCACCAACAAGTCCTGAAAATCCCTAAGAACCCTACCTTGAAAGAGTAGTCCGATCCAAGCTATCCAGTGCCAAAGCCCCTAGGGGCAAACATGGTTCCGATAATTTCAGAGCTGACTCTAACCTCTTGGGGCCAGTGCAGACATCAAAAACATCAGAGCCAGGTAACATAAGTACACTATTGGAGTCACAAAACTACCTTCCTTTACATCAGACAAGGACATCCTTAGGGATCTTAGACCCAAGGACTCAGAAACTACGGGACAGATTGGAGAAGGAAATTATATTACTGGTTCAGAGGAAAGCAGGCTCACAGGTCCTATAGGAGATGGAGAGAGGATTACCCCCATCTGGATCTAAGCTCTGAGGAAGTTCCTCATCATTCTATCCACCGCTGCTTCAGACAAGCTCCTAGAAGACCTAAGGGAGATCCTGGTTGAAGGTGGCCTGGAATGTCTCCTAGGTGTTTCTTGAAGAAAAGGAGAGTGGAGTCAAGGAGAGAGATTATCTCAAGTGAAAATCTGTGTGATCAGATCCAAGGAGACCTTGGCTTCAATGAAGTATGATCTGACTTTTTTGATATCTTAGCAGGCAGCTTGGAGGATGGAGCCGATGTAGTAGAATGGTCTGGTGACCTTCTCTTAATGTCTTTTTCTTTGGGGGTTGAATCAGTCTTCCTCTTTTCAGACCTTTTTGAAGGGGTTGACCCCCAATCACTAGAGAGGAAGACCCGAAGAAGACTTTTTAGGACCAACTTATGTTTCCTGTTGCTAAAGCCAGCACAAACGGAACAATCCGTGTCTAAATGGGCCACACCCAGACAGCACACACATTCCCTGTGGGCATCAGAACTGGGGGATCTTCTTTTTTTTTTTTTTTAAACCGGTCAGTTTATCAGCCATTGCAAACAAGTAATGAATAAATAAAATATAATGAATAAATAAAATATAGCTATAGAGTATTTTTTAATAGTAAAAATATCAATAGTAACTATAAATATCATCTAAAGGGTAGAAGGTGAAAAATTAAGGTGAAAGAAAGAAAGTACCAACTTAAAGAATACCTACCAATAAACGGGTAGGAAAAGAATATAGCCTGACAGACAGAACACAAAAACTTATGGGAACAAGGGGGAGGACGAATGAGAGATATAGATGTATCATTTAATTTAACAAGAACAAGCTTACAACTGTAAAATACTGAAATGGTTGAGAGAAGGAGATCTGCATCTGAGTGATATGATAGCAAACGAGATCTGAGATATGTTAGGTTGGTGGGGCATTATGGGTAAAGGAACAGCTGGAGAGCTGGATCCGTGACTCTAGTGAGAGAGAATGAGCTAGATCAGAGGTCAGATCAGAGACCCATCAGTTGAGTAACGGATGAAAAGGAAAACATCAGATGGTATGATTCAAAGTGGAAAGGGATGATGATGAAGCCAGGGGGGGGGGGTCAAGAAATAAGGAGAGTGTGGGGTTTTGGATGCAGTTCCTTAAGGAAAGTTTGGGGGTTTACATAATAGTTAAGACATTTTCCTTGCAAACAAAAGGTACAGGGCTTAAGTCTCACCTGGGATGCATAGGTAGGTTTAAAAAAGGTCCATATGGTTGTTAGCCTAGTATACACATTTTTTGCCCATCCCTTCCTCTCTTAGATAAATGGGATAAAAGTTCCATGTTGCAGTATTCTTACTGTGGGGTTTCCCACCTCAGGCGACTCGAGGTTGGCTCCTATACAAAAGTGTAAGCCTGGTTGCTGTAGGTGCATGGGACGTCACACATAGGGCCATAAACCAGAGACCTTAAATGTGATGTCTGCACACACAGACCTCAGAACTTGAAGGCCAGACAGACAGTCTTAAGAGAGAAATAAGATAGTAATTGTCAGCTAGAAGAGTCAAGTGTCATATGCTGGCTTGTTGCTCTTGATTAAGGGTACAGCTTCCTAAAAGCTAGGAGCTAGGTTAGTAGTCCAATGTGATGAAGGTGGGAGGGATGGAATACTGCAACATGGAAGAGAAGGACATCTATGGTTATGGTAAGATTTTACACAACTATTCTATGTCCTTCTATTCCTATGTTGCAGTATTCTTACTGTGAGAGAGTACCACAGCTAGTTAGAAGTAAGGGTGGTGGTAGAGGTGGAAGATTCCAGAAACCCATGCAGGATTGTCCTAGCAAAGCCTGCTCTGGTTCTGGAAACTTGATCTAGTTTGTAGTGCTTGGTGAAGATGCGGATAGTGGACTAGGTAGCAGCTTCTAAAATGGAAGCTGTGTACAGCTCTTTGAGGAAGGCTTTGGAAGTAGCCATACCTCTTGGTGGAATGAGCTCTCACCCCCTGGGGTAAAGGTTTACCGTGGTGTAAGTAGCAGAAATTAATGGATTTTCTGATCCATCCTGAGATAGTTTGCTTGGAGACTGCCTTGTCCATAGCCCTGGGGTGGAAGGAGACAAAAAGCTGTTCAGATTTTCTGAATGGTTTAGTTTTGTCTAGGTAGAATCTAAGTTGTCTGTGCACATCCAGAGAATGGAGAATCCTCTCACTCTTGTTAGTTGGAGAGGGGAAGAAGGTAGGCAGGTGAATAAATTGATTTAAGGATAGCTCATTTACCACTTTAGGCATGAAGGAAGGGTTAATGCGTAAGGTCACCCTGTCCTTGTGGAAGACAGTGTAGGGGGGGCAGGCCAAGAGTGCCTGTTACTCTGACATTCTCCTGGCAGAAGTGATGGCAACCAACAGTACAGTTTCCATGTACAGAGTTGTAAAGTAGCATTGCTAGCTGGTTCAAAGGGGCTGTTAGTTTCTCCAGGACAAAATTTAGATCCCAGGGTGGTGGGATGGGTTTTCTAGGTGGTCTGATGTGTAAGACCCCTCTCAGGAAAAGTTTAACATCTAGCCTGGATAGTAAAGGGGGGTCTAGAACCAGGCAGGCAGATATGGCTGAAAGAAATACTTTCACTGAGGGTAAGAAAGGCCATCCTTAATGAGTTCACACACATATGCAAGGACTAGGAAAGGGTCCACTTGGCTGGGGTTCCTGTCTTTACATAGACACCATTTTGAGAATCTCTCCCATTTTGAGAAGTATGATTTTCTAGTAGCAGGCCTCTGTCAGGACTGTATGCACGTCCTCTGAATAGTGGTGTCTAAAAGGGATTAGAAGTTTATCACCCAGATTGTTAGTGCTAACATCTGTAGGTGAAGATGGATTAGTGTTCCCTTTTATTGTGTGAGAAGGTCCACCTTGTGGGGTAATTTGTGGTGATTGCCCTTGGCTAGACAGTGAAGTAGGGGGAACCAGTGCTGCCTTGGCCAGTAGGGGGGTCACCAACAAGATTTTTGGTTTGTCCTTCCTGATTTTCAGTAGGACCTTTTGAAGTAGAGGGAAGGGGAGAAAAGCATAAAGAAACAGTCTCTTCCAAGGAATGCTGAATGCATCTACTCTCCAGGCTAGTGGGGAGTGATCCTTGGTGCAGAAATTGTTCAATTGTCTGCTCTGGGGGGAGGCAAATAGATCCACTTGAGGAATGCCCCACCGGTGGACAATGTCTAGAAAGGTTTCCCTGTTCAGCATCCACTCATGTTGTAGAGATGATGTTCTGCTTAGATCTGCCTGTTTGTTGTCCTGAGAGGGTATGTATGAGGTCTGCAGGGAGAGGTTGTGCCTGCAGGTGATTTCCCATATCTGTAGGGTTATTCTGCAAAGGAGGTAGGCTTTGGTTACTCCTTGTTTGTTAAGGTACCACATAACTGTGTTGTCTGTGAATATTAGAAGGTGTCCCGGGTGGAGGGTAGAAAGAAAAACTTCCAGGGTTAGGAGAACTGCAGTCATCTCCCTGACACTGATATGTTTCTTTTGAAGGGAAGGACTCCAAATTTCCTGAACTCTGAAGTCCTTGCAGGTGGCACCCCACCCTAGGTCTGAAGCATCTGCGTAGATGAACTGGTTTGGGGAGGGCATTTGGAGAGGCATTCTCGGGTTGTGACGGGTTTGTTGAATCCACCACCTTAGCTCTGATTTGAGACAGGGCAGAAAGGGGATTTTCTTCTCTAAAGAGTGTAGGTGTTGTGACCAAATGTTCTTTAGGTACCAGTGGAACTTCTGCATATGTATTCTTGCCAAAGGAAGCATGGGAATGGTGGCTGCCATAAGCCCCAGGAGTTGCAGGAATTGTCTTGGAGAAATCCGGGGTTCCAGTAAAAGGTTTTGAAAGTGAGTGGAGAGGGAGTGGACATTTCCTGTGGGAGAAAGGCCAATAAGAGATCTGTCCTGATCCTGAAGCCCAGAAAAAAAAACTGTCTTGCTGAGGGAGCAAGGCGGATTTGTTTAAACTGAGGGTGAAGCCCAGGTTTTGAAGAAGGGTGGTGGTGAACCTGAGGTTGTCTCTGAGATGGGTTTCTGTCTCTGCTAGAAGGAGAATGTCATCTAGGTAGGGGTAGAGTTGAATACTTTGGGTCCTGCACTAAGTAATGGCTGGGGCTAGGCATTTTGTGAAAACTCTGAGTGCTGGTAGACAAACCAAAGGGCATGTCTGTAAACTGAAAGTGAGAGCAGGGTCCAGAGAAACGTAGAAATTTTCTGTTGGAGGGTTTTATGGGGATATGAAGGTAAGCCTCCTTTGGATCCAGAGTCGCCATAAAGGCCTGGTCTGGGATAAGAGGGAGTAGAGTTGGGAGGGAGAGCACTTTGAAAGAAGGCACTTCTAGAAATAGGTTCAGGAAAAATAGATCCAGTATAGGTCTCCAAGGACCGTCCTTTTTGGGGACCAGAAAGAGTCTTGAGTAAAATCCTTTTCCTTCCTGCCCAGGAGGGACAGTTTCTATTGTTCCTAGTTTTTGGAGGTCTTGAAGAATTTGTGGCAGGAGGTGGATTTGTTTTTTTTTTTTTTGGGGGGGGGATGGGCTTTGGGATGGACTTTTCCATCCAGGAAAGGAAGCATCCATTTTGGATGATACTCAGTATCCATTGGTTTGAAGTGATGTTTTTCCAGATGGGTAAACAGTGGGATAGGCAGGCTGACAAATGCAGATGGGCAAGGCAGTCACGCATTGTTGGGTGCATTTCTATCCTGAAAGGACTGTCTAAGACTTGGATGAGAGGTGGCAGGGCTGGAGAAGGTCTTCCTTCTGGTTTCCCTCCTGTGCCTGGAGGATGAAGGGTTGGCAGAGGAAGGGGTTCTCCTGACAAATGAGGTTTTGGCAGGGTAGTTCCTGTAATACTTTGGAATAGAGGGCACAAGCAAGTGCTTGATGTCCTGTAGTTCCTTGCTTTTGTCCTGCAAATTTTTAAAAAGCTCTGCAGACTGTTTTCCAAACAAAAGGTTATAGTCTAAGGGGGCATCCATAATCTTAGTTTTAAAGTCTCCTGGGAGAGGTAGCAGGCATAGCCAAGAGTATCTGTGGAGGACAGAAGCTGCTAACCTGGCAGAAGCCTCTGTAGCATCATAACTGCACATAACTGAATGTCTGGCTACCTATGAAGCCAGAGACAATTTAGAAGTTATGTCTGCTTTGGTAGGGCAGCCAGCAGATTAGTTGCTTGTGAGACAGGCTCCAGTGAATATTTGACCATGTGTGTCTGGTAATTTATAGCACAGAAGGCCAGGGTGGAAGAGGTGTACACTTTTTACCAATCCTGTCTATGGTTTTGCTGTCTTTATCAGTAGGCAAAAGAGATGCAGAGTGAATAAGTCTGGATTGCTTGTCTGGAGAGAGAGCAATAACTACAGGATCTGCCAAGGGGGGGGGTTGACTTAGAATTTTTGATCATCAGAAACCTTATAAAACATGTCTGGTCTTTTAGGTGCATGTGGTTGAGAGTGTGGGTTTTTGGATGCAGAGGTAAAAGCATCCAGATAGGCAGGTAAGACTGATGGGATGGCTGATGGGGATGGAGAATCCACTTGAAGGAGTTCAAAATACCTCCTCTGGGTGTCAGTCATCTGGGCGGTGTCCCATTTAAAGTACTCTTTCATCTTAGTTTTTGTTTCACCAAAGGTAATGTCCTCTGGTGGTGAGTCCCCTTCAATAGATTCATCTGGTGAATAATATTCCAAAGGGGAGGCAATCTGGGATGCATAAGAAATGGACTCTTCAGAAGAAGAGTAGTAAGGTTCTAGTAACTCCTCTCCTTATTGGGCAGTCTGCAAGGGGAAAGAAATGGCAGAGGCAGGCCTAGGGCTGAGCACAGGTATAGTGGAGGGAGTACAGCCTGTGGGCCTGAGGGCTATTAAAGACCTGCATCAGGGAATTGGTGAAAGATTGCCAGTCAGGGACTCCTTCAGGGGTAGGAGTCAGCTGTTTAGTTTTCTGTTTATGTTTAGTAGGCGTTGGTTTTGGAGAAGGCCTAAGCTCAGAAGCTTTCGTCTCAGGAATAGGAGTATCCGAAGGCCTACCCCCTCAATGTCGGTAGGAACCCGACGTCTGGACTATCTCCGTGAATGTGCAGGCCGCAACTTCTGAAGCGGCTTCCTCGGAGGGAGCCATCAAAGTAGTCGGTTCTGTCAGACGTTCCGCAACTCCTTAATCGGAAGCTGGCGGGATGTCCGATGGCAGAGAGGCAACAGAAGTAGGACTGGAAACTTTGTTTTTTTTCTGTGGTGGTTCAGTCGGAGTGGCCGATTTGGGCTCCATTCTAAACGCAAGCTTTTTGAGACGTTGGTTCTCTAAATATAAATTTAGTGCAGCCAGATGGCTGCGGAGGGTCTTCAGTATGAAAGATTGGCAAATGGAACATGCAATATGACTGTATTCCTTCCCAAGACAAAAGACTAACGGTCGTGGGTATCCTTATGCGGTATCGGACGCCTGCAATGGCATTGGCCCTTTTTAGCTGGCATTGGCTAATATAAAATACAGCTAACCAAGCTCAAGCAAAAAGAACGTAAGGTTTCCCCAATGGGGTACTTAGCTTTTTACAAGTCTTCTAGAGTCAGAGCGAAGCGAACGATATGATGTCATCTGTGGCTGAAAAGTTCTGTGGTCTGTATGTGTGTAGATGTCACATTTAAGGCCCCTGGTTTATGGCCCTATGTGTGACGTTCCATGCACCTCCAGCAACCAGGCTTAAGCTTTTGTATAGGAGCCAATGTCGGGTCACCTGAGGTGGGAAATCCCACAGTAAGAATACTGCAACATAGGAATAGAAGGACATCTGTAACTTCCCCTCCTAGGGTACTGCCCATGACTCTTATGGACAGAGGCAGTCTGTAAAGTGACTCAGGGGTCCAACACCCAAAGATCCACTACCCTGATATTACCACATCCCATATCTGGAGAATTAAGATAATAATATAGTCCTATCCTGGGTAAATTGGATAGACTTGTAAAGGCTCTTGTGCCATTAGCCTAGTAATCACCTATGAACAGCCACAAATATTATTTTATTCATAAAGTAAGCACAATGTGTTCTAAGAACTAAGCCAACACAAGAATGGTGAAATGAGATTTTGCTGATGGGGATGATTACAATTAGGAAATACAGAGAATATGCTATAGGGGGCTGGAATTTGCTGGAGAAAACTGGCAAAGGAACCAAGGTATGGGGAGCAAATAACAAGAGAGGGAAAGGTAATTGGATGTAAAGAAGCTGAAAACACATTGGGATTGCAGGTTAGAGACTGCCTGCCTTATCAGGGATTGATATCAGAGTGCAGGCAAAGAGAAAGGGATGGGAATCCTAAGTGAAAGACCTGCTTTGGTAGAGTTCTTCATAGACTCTAGAACAGAAGCTGCTTTTATAGAAGGGATAATCAAGTAGGGTATAAAACATCCTGCACAATAACAACAGGAACAATCAAAAGAGGTTAGAAATTCTGGGAAGAAATACTGGATAAGCAATTCACATGGGAGGATATATGTATGACTCCCAAATTATTTTATACCCCAAGCAGACTCTACAAAGAATTTTTTCTCAGGTAGGTGGTGAATATTGGAGATGTGATGAGGAAGAAAGAGGTAACTGGGAGCATATATTTTAGAAGTGTAAGTAGTTGGGAGACTTCAAAACTCCCTGCAGTGTACTTTGGCAGAAATATTGGGTGAGCAAATGGGTGTAACTAAGGAAATGATTTTTTGAGCCGTGAGACAGGATCTTAATTGCCTAGACATAATGAGGCCTTGTTAAGTTTAATTCTGGTGGCTGCCAAAAAAGCAATTATTAAAAAATGGAGATCAAAGTCTAAACCAGCTGTATCTGAACTACTCAACATTGTAACATAGATAACATTGTAACATAGATAAAAGAACTGGAAGTCTGATCTTTAGAAAAGAATAGGAACAAACTACATAGAAAAAAATAGAAATTGTGGGAACAATACATGCAGAATAACGTTTTGGAGGAGGATTTAGGTATAAGGGAAGGCATGAATTAATGATAAATGTACAAAAGAATATATGTTATGCATAATGTTTGAAACTGGGAATATGTTAATATGGTTTCTTTTACATGAATGTGTAAGTGCTTCTGCCCTACGACATAAAAGACTACAAGATGATACAAAATCTAAAATGGTATTTAAAAGGTGCCTCTAAATAGGCCTTCGAAACATTCACAGAAGCAAAAATCAGTGAGTTACATCCTGGCTGAAAGTAAGAAATTGTTGCTGTTGTGATTGTAAGGTGCAAGTGGAAAACTGGATGTAGTTAGCTGATAATGTTGCTGTACTTTGCGTCTTGCTGTGTTACTCCATGATCAAGTTGTAGTAATCTGCAAATCTTTTTGTTGTATGCTGGTGTGATGGTAGGTCCAGTGGGTTGTGTAAATTGGCTTTGGATTTTCCCAGTAGTTTAGCTGAAGTTGCTCAAAACAACAATGGGATGGTTATGCTCTTTTCTTGTAGTCTGACATAGTATTCTGATCTGCTTGCCTTTGACATCATCTTGCTTCCTTGTACTGCCTTAAAATTTTTAGATTTTCTATTGTCTTGTAATCTTCTATGTTTCACTGTTCTTGATTAGATTTTCTTATTTCTTCTTACTTTCCCATGACATAGTGGTGCTTGGTTGCCTAGAATATAAACATTACATTTGTGGCACTTTGCCCATCCTGATCATGAGCCATCAGCTCATTCTGGGCCAAATGACTCATTCATACCTCATCAGAGAGGTAACAAACAACCAGGAGATGCAGTCATCTAGACAGCCATCAGGGGTGGTTTGCATTTCCATTGTTTTCTCCCTGGTCCTATTGTTTGCATGCCTTGCTAAGTTCCAGGAAGAGGTGTGCAACTGGCCATCCTCAGAGAATGTCACATGTCATTTCTGCCAGGGGCATTCCCTCTCAGCAGACCTGGCCCTCTCCTCACACCATGAGTGGTGGTCTTTCCAGTCTCTCCCAAGGAATTACACCACCTGTTGTGCACACAAGTGAAACAGAATCCCGCCCCCCCAAGAGAGGTGAGCATTCTGTGCTCCTTCAGTCCTCCCTCTCCTTGCCTGTCTTCGCTACTACAGAGGCCACTAAATGAACCCCGGTAACCTAGATCATAGTCAGGGCTGCATTCATCTGCACCAGAGAGACAGGCTCCAATGTTGAACAATACAAAGTATGGCAGTCTTAAGTGTTTTCTGCTTGTTTAAGATGAACTCAGTTTGTAGTAGTTAAAAATTTGTTCAGTATGGAAGATATCCTATCTGTGAAGAACTTCTAGGTCTCAGATAGGGAGAGTTTTTCTTCCAGAGTGTAAAAGTATTTATTTATTTTTTTTTAAGTCACAGGGTTTGGTTTTGTAAGGTTCCACAGCATGAAAAGTTACACTGAATTCTTAGAGAAGGATGTAGTAGAGGCTGTTACTAGTCTCAGTTTAATAGTCATGCTTGGTGAGAACTGTGAAAAGCTGCATGAATCCGGAGAATGTATTTAGAAATCTGGATTTTCTGCTGTTTGATGGTTTTGTGGTATGTTCAGTCATCAAGAGGTATTAGCTTTCCTATGCAAGAATCACTGAACAAGTATATAGTGAGAGGTACCAATGGATGTCCTTGGTTTCAACTAGATACATCATAAGCAGAGTTGCTTGCTATTTTTTTACTGTTATGGCAACTTCTGTTTCTAGTATTATGGAGACTGGTGTGAAGTTTTAATTGCAGTAAGTTGCCTACCATTATTAGGACACACCCAGATATTTTTCTACCTTCTCTGTATGGTAGGATTTTATTTTCATGGTCATAAGTGTCTTGAACTATATATCTCAAAATGCTAAAATATTTGCTTTCATTTCATGCATCCCAGCATGAAATTTTGGGATTTCATTACATATGCTTCTGCCATTAATATGCAGTATTTTGGAATTGTCTGCAAAATTTGTTTGATTTGTGTCATTCTGAATTTTCTTCCATGTCACCTGTAGTAAGTAAAATCCTTCTTCCAATACTGGTTAGTACTGCTGTTAATAAAATCTGTTGTTCTAATGAATGTTTTTCCCCAGTTTCAGTTTTATTCTTGTAAACTTGCTGATGTTAATTTCTGTGAGTCCCACTTTCCTGCAAAATGGTTAAGATGAATGCCACTTTCAGCAAACCAAAGATAAAGCTTTTTTTTCTGTAGGTGAGGCAAATCTCCCTGCACCCATGTGAGGGGACATCATCTCTCCATACTCCCCTAACTTATATATACTAACTCCATAGCTGCAGAACAGTGGGGAAGTCAAGTTCACTTGTATTGGATTTCAAGGGAACACTTTTGTGAGACTGGACAATGAAACTGGAATTGTCACTTTCTTTACTACTGATCTAGGTTACTGTTGGCAGAAAACAGAAGGCATGGTTAATGAAGTTGGGAGGAGCTATTGGGAAGGTATGTGGGTTTGATATTGTAGGTGTGTATGTTTTCCTTTCTACTTTGGGTATGTTGGCTATTGACCTTGTGACAGGAGACCAAATGCCTGCATCTGGCACTTAGAGAACCTTTTCCTGGTACTCAATGAGTTACATTCCTGCTGTGATCTGGCTTAACCATCTGAACCTGGGACCAGTGGTGATGGAGATCAGGGTGCCAAGTAAGCTCCCACTGGTTTACAGCAGGCAGGGACGCCAGTTGAGCAATCCCATCCTATCCCTCATCTTGGTGTTACCCCTCCCTGTTGTGTCTATGCCCTCCCCTTACTTGCTGTCAAGCTTCCTGATCACCATGGTCGTCCCTCTGTTTGCCTGATGTCTCCTTCTCCCTTATTATTGTTACAGATGCCAAATAAAGCACCAACTTCTTTTTATGTTATTCTTGTCAGCTTGGTATAGTGCTTCTAATCTTAAGTTACATATAGTGTTTGATTTAAGGCTATTTTTATTTTTTGGGTGTATGTTTCTCAATAGTATAGAAGTACGTTGTTTATACAGATGCTGCAGTAATCAGTATAACTACTTCTTTATGGGGATATTTCTGGTAGGGGAATGAGGTGTATAAAAGTAATGGGGCAGGGTGGTTGGCGAATGAGAGTAGGGGGACGGTGAAGCAGCCAAGACAATAAGAATAGAAGGCGCAAAGGAGTGTGTACATGAACAGCATACAAGACATGGGCAGCTTGATGATAAAGCCACAGGTCAGTAAAATGAATTAAACATTAGAAGCAGTAAACTACTTGATTCAAAGTACACTGTATGAAGGAAAAAAAACACTAACAGAATGTTAAAGTCTTACTGCAAAATCTCAGTTGCCACTAGCTCTCTCTACTCTAATTATTGTCATTATTTATTAAATATAATTCACCACCTATGCTCCACAAGTCACCAATTTTAGGCAAGATTAAGAGGGACAGAGCTAAATGTTTTTTAACAAGAAATATCTTTATTAAACCATCACTTAAGACAAAAGCGATCATACCTTTATATAAATGGAAACAAACCACACCAACACAATCCTAGTTGCAAGTATTTTACATCACAAACTATACTGACACACTCCCAGTTGCAAACATTAAACATCACTTATAATCTACCCAATCGTTTTCAGTCAAACATTATTTATTTATTTTATTTTACATGTTTACTGGGATGGTCTGACTGGGACAGTGCCCATTTTCAGCAGTGTCCCAGGGAGAAAAGCTACAGTCTAAGCTTACATACAAACTTTTCACATCAAGTAACAGAAATTATAAACAAAACTGACAAAAAATGAGTGTTAACACATTTATTTATTTATTTATTTGCAGTTGGTTTACCAGGATAGTCCATTGGGCCAAAAGAACCCGTTTTCAATGGAGTCCTGTGGAGAAAAGCTCCGATATAGACAAAATTAGGTACATACAATAACTTTTACAGGATAAAAATGTAAAAACAAAAATATATACATAGTATCAAATAGAACAAGACTTTAAACACTTAAATATAGACAAATATATGGTTGAACTTATATATGTGGACGAACATAACATTAGTTAGGAAATTAAGCAGAGAGAATCACTTAGGCAAATTAGTGCACAGTTAGTAACACTTCCATATTCCATTACATTGCTCATTTAAGTCCTGCCTTCTTTTAAACCTCATTCCTCCACTGTATGTACTGTTCCCGCAATTCCCATTTTTTCCTATGTAGTTTGCTTCTACCCTTTTCTAAAGATCTCAGTTCCATTTGTTTTATCTCTTACTATATTCACTTGTTCTAATATAGTTGTTTTGATTTCCTCTTTCTAGTAATTGCTTTTTTGGCAGCCACCATAATTAGACACAGCTTTTTTTGGCAGCCACCATAATTAGACACAGCAAGGCCTTACCATGTCTATGCAATTCTGATCCTTTTATCATAGCTCAGAAAAATCATCTCCCTCGTCACATCAATCCGCCCACCTAGCATCTCCGACAGTGTATCTCACAGGGAATTCCTAAAGTCCGCCAACCCACAGCACTCCCAGAAAATATATTCCCAAGTACCTCTTTTCTTCCCCATCACACCTCCAACATTTGCTGTCTACTTGAGAAAAAAATCTCTGGACTCTACGACAGAGCTAAAATTAGGGTCAAAATCAGGTACGTCTCTGAAAATCAGGGACAATTGAAAGATACAACACTTACTTTTAAGTAACGCTCTGCAGGTCTAGGTGGGAAGGGAGAGCATAAAAACCCACAAAGCCCTGGGAGGGCTTCTGTTTCTGAACCTTTCACAAAGTATGAGAAAGCCGCACCTAAGGATGAAAACAGAATATACAGATAGCAAACTAAAAGCACAGCAGAGAATTTGAAACAATAATGAGGCAGAAGCAGTTTCAGAGAACTAAAATGGAGTCAAACTAAACTATTTAACATGAGAGTCCTGCATTAAATATTGTGCATCACTGCAGACAAAATGCCAAACACACTGCTCCCTGCAGATGCTATGAGATAGATGTAATGCAAAAGTTATGTACTCACCATAACAATGCATCTGTTTTGTCTGTTTTTGTCCTTTCTCAACCGAAGGGTCTCAGATCCGACCTCTGATCTGATTTAGGCTACTTCTTTAGACTTTGGCTCCATAGCTTAAGCTCCTCCCTTACCCATAATCCTCTCCTTCACCTGAATTACCTCAGATTGAGTTTGCCCTCAAATCAGCCTACCATCTTGCATGAATACAATATACCCAGTAGAAAACATGCTGTAAATGTAATCACAGTCAGTGAGAAAGGAGACAGATAAAGCCTGGAAATCATTCAGCAAAGGTGGACAGAGATTACTCCTCAGGACCTACTAGCAGCCCAAATGAAAATCTTCCAAAGCAGGAAGGGGGCTGAAAGGAGGGAGGTTGGTGAAAGATGAAAACAGACAGCACAAATGCATTGTTATGGTTAGTACATAACTTTTGTATCTAATGTTGTACTTTCATCTACTCAACTGATGGGACAGAGTACCCAGCTAGAGAAACCCTGTGAGGTCCTCAAGGAAGGGTATTCCATAGTACAGCAGAGCCAAATGCCGCCCTACTCCTCGATAAGATGTCCAATTTGTAATAAGCAATAAAGGTATAAGCACTGGAGCAAGTAGCTGCTGCAAAAATGTCATATATGGAAGCTCTGAACCAGAATACTGATGGCTTGCCCACAGATCTTGAGGAACATGCCTTAGGGGGTTTAGGTAATGTCAGCCCTTTTGGGCTTATAAACAAAAGAAATGCAATCAGTGAGCCATCTGGCTAAAGTTTCTTTTGATACTGCCTTGCCTAATTATCCTTAGAAAAGGAGACAAACAACTGGTCTGATTTCCTGTAACCTTTGGTTCTATGGAGACAGAATTTAAGCTATTTATGAACATCCAACATGTGTAGCATGTATTCCTCTTTGTTGGAAAATTTTAGAAATAAAGCAGATAGGTTGATGAACTGATTGTTAGCTGCCTTCAATGCTACCTTAGGTAGAAAGGAAGGATTAGTTTAAAGATATACTTTATCCTTATGAAAAAAACAGATATGGAGGCTGGGAAGAAAGTGCTTGGAATTCTGATACTCATCTGGCCCATGTAATTGCAACCAGAAAAATAGTTTTCCAGGACAAGAATTTTAAGTTCACCTGGACATTCAGCTCAAAAGGGGGCTGGGTCAAAGCTAGAGGAAGCACTGTTAAATACCATGGAGGAGTAGAGTCCTTTACAGGTGGTTGAATTAAAAAAAGAAGTTATGTCTTACCATAACGTTCCATCTGTGCTGTAGATCATTACTGTTAGGACTTTGGTTCCGTCCTCGGAACCGACAGGGCCGGTAGCAAGCTCGCGCCAGCCAAAAACTCTCAGCTAAGACCTACCCACAATGCCCCTCTTATAGTCTCTTCAGATTGAGTTTGCCCGCCATTATAGTATATAAATAATAACAGTGATAGTAGGAGCCTCTGTCTGAGCAGATACCTTAACTAATAAGGAAATCCTGAAGTCCACCAGGAGTCCAGACAGGGGGATGGAGGGCGGGAAATAATGAATGAATAAAGATCTACAGCACAGCTGGAACGTTATGGTAAGACATGACTTCTTTATCTGATGTTGTAAATCTTTATTCATTCCTTACTGTTAGGACAGAGTCCCCAGCTACTTGAGTCCTGGGTGGCCTTAAGGAAGGATATTCCTGAGCACCATAGAACCAAAAGATGCTTGTCCCCTGGAGGCCAAATCCAATTTGTAATGAGTGATAAAGATATGAGGTCTTGCCCACGTGGCTGCTGTGCAGATATCATCCATAGAGGCTCTGGACTGAAAAGCCACTGAGGTAGCTATTGATCTAGTAGCATGAGCCTTTATTTTGGAAGGTAAGGACACTTCGTTTTGATGGTAGATGAAAATAATGGCATTTCTGAGCCAAGAAGATAAAGTAATTTTTGAAACAGGCTTACCCATTCTGGATCCTGTAAAGGCCACAAATAATTGATCCAATTTTCTGAAAGATTTAGTGCTGTCCAGGTAGAAACAAAGTTGCCTATGAACATTGAGGGTATGCATAAGGTATTCCCCTCTTTTTGAATGATGGGAAAAGAAAACCAGTAGGTCAATAGATTGATTAATGGTAAAGCCAGAAATGACCTTGGGCAAAAAGGAGGGGTCAGTATGTAGAGACACTCTTTCCCTATGAAAAATCAAGTAAGGTCTCTTGACACTCAAGGCTTGCAACTCAGATACTCTTCTCGCTGAGGTAAGGGCCACTAGAAGTAGAGTTTTCCAAGAAAAAAATTTGATATCGCAGGAATTAGAAGGCTCAAATGGAGGACTTGTTAACGACTTGAAGCACCAATGTCAAGTCCCATGGTTCTATAGGAGGCTTGACAGGAGGTTTAATATGTAATACTCCTTTCATGAAGGTTTTGCACAGTCGGTGTGACATAACAGATGAATTGTCAATTCCACTGTGAAAGTTTGCAATAGCTGTTAAATGCACTGTAATTGTCGATGTTGAAGATCCTGCGTGCAACATGGTCGTGAGATACTGAAGGATCTTCTGAATAGGCATGGAAAATGGGTCTATGTTATGTTCTTTGGCCCATCTAGAGAACCTAGTCCACTTACTGGAATCATTTTTTCTGGTGCACGGTTTGTGCAAAGCCAGAAGGATCTTGCGAACAGGGGATGAAATATCAGGTAGCCTGGCAATCATCGGAAGTGGAGAAACCAAGCTGTGAGCCTGAGGCTGTGGAGATTGGGGTGAATCAATCCCTGAAGATGAGACAGCAGACCTTAGAATTGATCCAGGATCCACGGGATGTGAATCAGATGAGGCCATAAGAATGGGAACCAGACTTGACGGGGGCAATGAGGATCACTTTGCTTCTCAACCTTTGAGGTTCCTGTAGAAATTTCGGTATGAGTGGAAATGGGGGAAAGGCATACAGCAGACCCCGCGGGTCAATCGTGTGTCAGAACATCCCTTGGTGACTCCCCCTGAGGGGGGATCCAGGCAAAATAGCTTCTGCATTTGTTGTTTAGGGGTGAAGCAAACAGGTCACAGCAAGGCCTGCACTAACGGCGGAAGATCTGATCCGCTATTATTGGATTGAGGGACCACTCGTGAGGCATGAAACTGTTCCTACTCAGATTGTCTGCAATAAGTCTGGAACTCCCAGGAATGTGCGTTGCTATGAGAGAGCAGTTGGAAGTCATCGCCCAATGCCAAATTCTCATGGCTTCCCGACACAGGGGTAAGACCAGGTTCCGCCTAGTTTGTTGATGTACCAGACGACTGACATGTTGTCTGAATGAATTGCAATGGTCCCAGAAGGAAGGGATGTGTGGAACGCTTGCAATGTTGAGAACTGCTCTCGATTCCAGGACATTTATGTGAAAATTGGCCTCCATGGGGGACCAGGTGCCTTGGACCATCTTTCCCTGAAAATGCCCCCCACCCTAACAGGGAAGCGTCCATGGTCACCGTGGCCCTGGGCTGGGGAAGACAGAACGGTCAACACCAAAGATTTGTTTCTGGCTTCATCCACCATAGGTAGGTTCATAGACAGGTACTAGGCTATTGGCCCTGGGGCCTATACAAGCCCAGCCAAAAAGTTACCCTGGCTTTTGCCACCCAAGAAAATAATTTTCCTGTGCTACTGTTGAGCAGAGCCACAGAGGTGATCCCCGGGGTGAATTTCCTATTTCCCATCCAATCATCAAGATTTTTCTTGAAGAGTGCTAATGAGGAGCTTTGCTTGATATAGATAGGTAGTTTATTCCAGAGTATGGGAAGTCTCTGGGACAGGACTCTATCCCTCCGGTATGTTCTGTTTATTGTGGTGACAAGGTTTAGGTCCTTAGAGTGTGTTGCTCGGAGGGATTGGGATTTCTTTAAGTGGAGCATGTCCAACAGCTCTGGGTTTGACATAGCTTTGTACATTAGGCAGAGATCGCCCCTGAGTAGGCGATATGCAACGGAGTAAAGCTGGAGTTTTTATAAACGGTCTGCGTAGGGCATCTGTTTGAGACTAGCAATCCTCTTTGTGAGGTATTTCTGTGGCCTTTCCAGTTGTTGCAGATGTCTTGTGAGGTACATACCAAAAGGGGCATTGTACTCTATAATGGGTCGAATGAGTGATGAGTAGAGGGGAACAATGACCTCTTTTTTTCTGGATGAGAAACCTTTTGTGATGAGGTGTGCCACGTAGAAGGATTTCCTGACTACTGTGGCGATGTGACTATCAAAGGAGAGACTAGTGTCCACCTGTGTCCCAAGGTCTCATCACACTTTCGGTGTTAAGTATACTACCGCCTATGTTGTAGTTCATGGGTACAGAGTTTTTACCAAAGGGGATGAAAATGCACTTTTTGGCATTGAGCTTGAGGCCATGGCTTTGACACCAGGCATCTGTCTCAGTGAGGCCCTTTTGTAGGATGTCCACATTGTTAGGAGTTTCGATTATGGCTCCTAGTTTGCAGTCATCTGTGAACTTCGTTAGCCGAAGACCTCCTGTGTTAGCCTGTACTTCAGAGAAGTAGATACCAAACAGGAGAGGACCCAGGACTGAACCCTGTGGTTCTTTCTTGCAAAGGTTTGTAAGGTGTATTCATGTGGTTGAGTTGGTGGGTTAAGATCGACCATTGTGATGAAAGGAGCCACTGTAATAGTCTCATGTGCAACCTCGCCAGTGGTACTAAGGTAATGGTTGCTGCCATACAGCCGAATAGTTGTAGTACAAGGTGTGCTGGTACAAATGTCTGCGGGAGGAGGACTTGAATATGGTTTCTTATTTTTGAAAGCCTGTGAGGATGAAGGGAAGCTTGACAGGACGTTGTGTCGAAGATCGCCCCAATGAATTCCAGTGCTCTTGTTGGAGACATGTGTGATTTGTCTGTGTTGACTGTGATACCTAGGCGAAGAGCAAGGCCTTGAGTGTAAGAGAGATTGAGAATGAGAAGACTCCTGATCATGGCGGTAAGGAGCCAATCGTCTAGATATGGAAACACCTGGAATCCTTGTAGTTGGAGATGAGCTACTATGACTGCCATACATTTGGTGAACACTCTGGGGGCTGTCGAGAGACCAAAGGGCAGTACACTGAACTGATAATGATTGGCTCCCAGCTGGAAGTGGAGAAATCTCCGGGACCGTTTGTCCGTCTTTATGTGGTAATACGCGTCCTGGAGGTCTATAGATCACATCCAATTGTCCATCCCCAGAAAGGACTGTACCATGACCATCTGGAATTTTTGAGGTTTGATGAATTTGTTTAGTAAGCCAAGATCCAGGATTGGTCCCTAGTCCCCTGTCTTTTTTGGCACTAAAAAGAACCTTGCGTAAAAGCCAAATCCTCTTTGGTCTTGTGGGACTGGTTGGATGACTCTTTTTCTTAGCAGCTTTTTGATTTCTAAGGCTGCCACTTCCCTCTGACCAGGTTGAATATCAGGGATTTGTTTTATGGGTCTGGGAGTGAGGTTGAATGGGATAGGATAGCCTCTGTATATTATTCTCTGCACCCACACATCCATTATGAGTTGCTAGTCCTATAGGTGCAGAGAAAATCGATCTCTGACTGCTTCCAGAAGAAAGCAGTCAGGCCGCTGTTCAGAAGTGCTGGAAGGGTCAACCAGAGAAGGAATCTCTAGCATCCTGGTTATGCAGACCCCCTCTGCCACGAAAAGGGGGTCTTGCGGATGAGTTACCCCCTCTGCCCCGGGGGGGGGGCTTTACTCATCACGAGTGTCCCAAAAAGATCCTTGGGACTTTTTGAACCACAATCCCCCCCTCTGATTCCTGAAGTAGGATCTCTGGGGGGGGGGGTTGGAAAAACATATGCCCACAGCAGACAAGGTCTTATCGTCCTTCTCAATACGTGAAAGTGTGTCTCTTACTTTGGGACCAAAAAAGGGAAGATTCATCAACAGGCACATTGACAAAGGAAGATTTAAAAGGTCTGCAAAGTCACACAAATGCATCCAAGCATGCCGTCTCGTAATGATGCCCGATGCGGCTGCTCAAGCTGCCCCCTCAATAGTGTGAGAAATCAAGCGCATCGAGGAGTTCGAGATTGATTCCAAGGTAGCTAGCTGAGAGGCAGCAGTATCACGCACCTCCTCAGGCAGTACCTCCGCCAAAGAGGCAGGCATTTCTGAAATTAGGTCTCTTTGGAGGTGAGTAAAGTGTGCCAGGTAATTCAGAGACCAAATGGCACAGCTTACTGAAGCTTAGGTCCGCTTCCCCAGTCTGTCTGTAGCCCAAGACTCCCTGTTCAGGGGATGAACAGTGGAACTATCTTCTGCCATTTACCTCTTGGTGGCCACCGCCACAAGCATGGAATCGACTACCAGCTGTTTGGACCAATTGGGTTGGTCTTCAAGAGTGGACAAAATTTTATCTGGCCTCTGAGGGATGGGTTCTATGTTGTCTGGGGCCTTCCAGGCATGCAGCACAATAAGTCTAATGAGCTCATCTGCAGGTGGGGTCACCCAGGAAGTAGATGGTCAAGCACGGAAAGCCTGCAAGAACACCGATTGCTCCGAAGATTTGGAGGGCTTCCAGTCTCCCCTCAAGACGTCATCCGGGGGAGACCATGGGGACCCTTCTCCCTCATCACAATTGATGTCTTCAGTGATGCATTCCTCAGGGGAATCAAGATGCCTCCTCTTTCAAAATTTCTTCCGGGGTGACTCCCCAGTGGAGTCTTCTGAGGAGGACTCCGGAGAAAGGGTTCCCTTGAAAGGCAGATCTTGCAGCTCCCATGCTCGAGGTTCCAGAGTAGGAGGGTGGGATAGCTGCATGGTAGAGGGGTTTCTGGTTCCAATGCCAATGGTGTCAACTGCAAGCCTGTTGAAGCAAGGACTCTCTTCATCAACTGGAAAGCAGGCCCGCCTGAGGAGTGACGGCAGTCCAGAACCGAGAAGGATGACCTCGGAACTGGGGTCACACCCCACCCCGAGGAGCCAGCCACCAGATGAGGAGCTCCGAGAGGAATGGCAGCTGCATGGAGAGCAGTGGCCGTAGATGGTGCCACAGAAAAAAATCGGTGCCGAACTAGGTGCCATGGTGCTGACCACCCAATCACTGCTCCGACAGTGCACCAGTTCCAAAGAAGCCATGGTGCCAAGAGTAATTGGTGCCAAAAGGGAAGCCTTCACTGTCGGAATCGAGACAGTACGGACCAGGATGGCAATCGGTACCTAAGTCTCCAAAACCTGGGTGGAGGTTGGAAGAGGATAGACAGAAGAATAAGCCATGAGAGCTTTCATTCCAAGAGGGAGGGAAGGCCAGGTCTGGGTGGTTAATCCTCTAGCTGCCAGAAGCTGGTCCAGAACTCTCACTACATCCTGTTCCAAAAGACTCCTGGTGGATCTGAAGGATGCTAGCAATGGAGAGTCTGGTCTCTCAGGAAAAGGACTAAATTGTTGTCCCAAAAAGGGGTCATAAGATGGAGAATATCGACTAGTTCTGGGAAGGTGCTCAACCTTCAGAACTGAAGGTGTCATTACCAGTGGAGCCATGTAAGTCATTGGCACTGTGGCGGCTGATGGATGCTGATGCAGGTACAGTGGTCAGATCCTGTCTCTCAAAAAAGGTCGTCACCACGGGGGATGTTGCTGAGGCCAGTACAGTGGAAGGGGTCTGAGTCAGAATCAAGGACAGCACCGAGGGAGAAGACAGGGACCCCGGTGCCGAAGTTGTCTGCTCCGACGGTGCAGGAGAAGCCCGGTGTCGACTCAGTTCTGAGGAGGATGGGGATGTCGGAACCGAAAGCCTCCATTTCTCCTTATGCTTTTTAACATCCTTATGTTTAGGAGGTGGTGAGACCTCTGTCCCAGAAAGAGTCTCCACGAAGGGTGATTTCAGCATGCCCTTTAGGATAAGCTTGTTCTTGCATTCAGCCAATGTAGGGTTGCTGAAGCTGGAACAAATGTCACAAGAAACATTAAGGTGGTCAATGCCCAAACTGTAAACACACCAGGCGTGACTGTCAGAATTGGGCATCTTATGCCCACCCCTATCACACTGCTTGAACAAAAGCTTGGCCTTGTCCACCATTCTAACACAGTAGTACTATCACACAAACTATTTCTAGCAACAAGAGATAGGATAGTGAAAGAAAGCACTTTTTTTGTACAGATAGCAGGAAAAGAGTACCAACAATGGTACTAAGAAATACCAAAAAGGTAAGAGGAGAGCCTACTAAGGTAGGGAGAGAGGGAGTAGTACCAACGATGGTACAAAGAACTACCAAGGTAATGGGTCGGGTTTAGTCAGGAAATGAAAAAGGTAGAAATGAGAAATTACTTTAGACGATAAAAACTGTCTAACAAATACTAAAGACTCGAAATAACCACAAAAAAGCTACATTTAGCTGAGAGGAGGCTTGGCACGTCTGGTGAGGAATGTGGCAAACAAGATCTGAAGAGACTCTGAGAGGGGCATTGTGGGTAGGTCTTAGTTGAGAGTTTTGGGCTGGCGCGAGCTTGGTATCGGCCGTGTCGGTTCCGAGGACGGAACCGAAGTCCTAACAGTAAGGAATGAATAAAGATTTACATCATCAGATGGTACTTTTGAAAAAGGCCTGTCTGTGATGCCAAGAAAGTGAATATTAGAGATGACAGCAAGCTGAACTTTAAATGCAGAACAACTAGCTCCACTACTGAAAATGGAAGCAAGGAAATCAGGAATAGCTGCTGATAATGGATCTAGTTTCCTCTGGAGAGCTCAAATGGAAAATCTTTTACATTTACCCTTATAAAGCTTTTAGAAGAATCTTTCTGGGTTCATGTAAGGATATAACATACCAGGGAAGAAAGCTTAGCCATCATTGGAAGTGGAGAAAACATGGTCAACATGAGGGTCTGGATATTTGAATGAAGTATCCAAGATGGATGAGACAGGAGGTCACAACAAGGACCCAATACACAGGGAGGGTGAACTAGATGAGGCCCCAGGAAGGGAAACCGTACTTGTCGAGGCCAGAATGGAGCAATGAGGACTACTTTGCTCTTCCAATTAAATGCGTTCTGAAGAAACTTGGGAATGACAGAAATGGGGGGGGACAGCATAAAGGAGACCTGCAAGCCAATTGTGAATCTCTCTCTGTCTCCGCATCTGGGGGGATCTGGCCAAAGCATCTTCTGCATTTGGAACTGAGGGGAGTATCAAAGAGGTCGCAGCACAATTGGCCCCATAGGTGAAATATCATTTCTCCTGCTAATGGATTGAGAGAGACCACTTGTGAGGGAGTAAAATGGACCTACTGAGCTAACACATGCTGGACCTCCAAGGAATAGGCACTGTCAATAGAAGGTGGCCAGAAGAGCTCTCCCACTGACACAATCTCATTTTTTTCTCAACATAAGGGGTGGGATCTAGTTCCCCCCCTGTTTGATGTACCAGACCACTGACATTCTGTCTGCCTGAATATCAATCATCCCTAGAGGGATAACATTTTGAAATGCCTGCACTGCTAATGGGAATACTCTCATTTCTAGAACACTGATGTGAAGATTGACCTCCGACTGAGATCACATGCCTTAGACCATCCCCCCCAAGTAATGCCCCCCCCTAATTGAAAGGCATCTGTAGTCACTGGGGCCTTGGGTGCAGAAAGAATAAAAGGGCAGCCATGAGAAACTTCTTATGAGTGAATCCACCAGGCTGTGTGTTTTCCACAAATATTTGCAACTGAAATCGGTGTGGTCAAAGGGTGACATCCTGTCAACCATTGTACTGCAAGCATCCAGTACAGTACCCTCATGTGAAACCTTGCTAGAGGTACTAGAACTACAGATGCTGCCACAGATCCAAAAAGTTGTAAGGCTAACCTGGCTGGAGGGGAAGGAAGAGATAGAATGTGTAATGCTTGGCTCTGCAATATATTCAAACTTGTCTGTAGTAAGCTTGTGATTTCTGCTGCTGTATCCAGATGAGCACCAATGAATTCCAGGACTTGAGTGGGGGAGAGCTGAGACTTGGCATCATTCACTGTGATGTCCAGTTGAAGACATAGTTGGAGCAAGCAGCCCTGGCTTGAATCAGTAGAGGCTTGGTGGAAGCAGAGATAAACCATTCATCGAGATAAGGAAACACCTGGAATTCTAGCAGTCTCACATGAGGTGCAATCACTGCCATGTACTTGGTGAACACCCTGGGGGGCTGTGGTGAGACCAAAGGGCAGGGCACTGAACTGGTAGTGACCAGCTCCCAGACAGAAGAATAGGTATCTCCTGGAGTACCTGCCTATTTGATGTGATAGTATGCATCCTAGAGCTCTACAGAGAACATCCAATCATCCTTGCACAACAGTGACAGAATGGATTGAACTGTAACCATCTGGAACTTTAAGTGTTTGACAAATTTGATGCAGACTGCTGAGATCCAAAACTAGTTTTATCTCCCTGTTTTTCTTCGGCACTTAAAAGAACCTCAAGTCTAAGAGGACCATTTGGATGACTCTTGTTTGCAGCAGTTTTTGTATTTCTGTGGCTGCCACTTTCCTCTGACTGGGTGGAATGTCGGGAATCTTTTTGGCACATTTGGGAAGTTAAAGGGAAAATGGTATGTAATAAAATCTGGACATTATACTGAGCATGCAGGTATCATTGGTGATGGTTGTCCAGGCTTCTGGGTGCAGAGATATGCACCTCCCAACTGCCTCCAAAGTGCAGCAGTCAGGCAACCTTTCAGGGGTGCTGAAAGGACCTTTCAGAGAAAGGGCCTCTGAAGTCCTGATGATGCGAGCCTCCTCTGCCATGTGGGTGATGCCTGATATTATAATTCTCCCCTCTGCCACGGGGAGATCTGTCTCTGTAGGAGTCCTGGTAAGATTCTTGCATCTTGCAGAGTCACATCTTTCTAACCCCTATCTGTTTCCTTGAAAAAGTCCTCTGAGGGACAGAAAAAGGTATCCCTAAGGCAGATAACGTCTTCTCATCCTGTTCACTTCTGGAGAGAGATTCCTTTACCTTAGGACCAAAGTGGATCCATCAAATGAAGCACTGATGAATGAAGTCTTGAAAGGCTCAGCAAAGTCACAAAGGTGCATCTAGACATGCCTTCTTAAAGCAATTCCTGAATCTCCTGCTCTTTAAGTGCTCTTTGAGGCATGAGAAATCAGTCTCATGGAGGCATCTGATAGGGACTGGAGGGTGGCCAGTTGTTAAGAAACAGCCTTCTTGTCCTTTGCAGATATGGACCCTGAGAGGGCATTGGAAAACTCCTTGATCAATTCCCTCTGATATCTTGTGATGTGTGACAAGGAGTTAACAATCTGAGGGTGAAGGTCGCTGATGTGTAAACACACTTAACAAACCTGCCAAATCCCTGGACTTGCTTTTTGGGGATGGACAGAAGAACTCTGCTCAGGAAGTTCTTTCTTGACTGCCACTGCCTGCTACCACCATAGCATCCACCGGGGGACCCTTACACCAATGGGTTCTACCCTTTGGTGCAATGAGGTATTTATCTGGTCTCTTGGGGATAGGCTCTGTGATATCCAGATTCTTCCAAGCTGGGTGGGAGATGAGGTCCACTATTTCATCCACCAAGAAGACTATCCAGGACATAGCTAAGCCAGTAAGGAAAGCCTCAAGAAACAATGACTCCTCCGGGGGGGGGGGGGTAGAAACCAACCACCTTTCTGTCTCAAAAGTTTGAATATTTTGCTGAACAATTGAAAGAAATAAGCCAGCAACTGGTGGACAATTCAATATGGTAGTTTATTGATAAGCTACCAGAAATGCATGAAAACTCACAAACATACCGGTTTCGGCCCAAATTCAATATGGCCTTCTTCAGTGTATAGATTTGTATGTGTATATATTTTGCTGAACAAGACATCCTAAGGGGTGACCTCGGGGACCACTCCCCTTTAAAGTTAGTGTCTTTGGTCAAGAATTCCTGTGGGGAATCTAAGTGCCTTCTTTTGCATGTATGCTTCTGCGAGTGAGCTCTCTAGTGGGAAGCTCCAGAAAGGACTAAGAAGTGTTAGCAGATTCCTGAATGAGGACTATCTCTAGGCTTGACTGGATCAACTATCCCGATGGGATGAAAAGAATTGGTATTTAGAGTAGACATCTGTGGAGGGGGTAGACTTGAGGGGGACAAGAATATCTTGTTCACAGATGTGGGAAACACTCTGTCCTCTAAAGGCAGAAGTCTAAGGGGAACCAAGAACTAACTTGGTAGGAGCTGAAGCCAGCTGCTCAGGACGGCTATGAGCAGCCTCAAATCCTACCTTGATGCAGACGTTGTAGGTCAGCTATTCAGTGCTGAGGCTCCAAAGGGAAGGGATGGTTCAGAGAAATCTGAATTCAGCACAGACCCCTAGATTCAGGACTGATGCTAAGGCTCCAAGACCCCTCCAGCTTCAACAGAATCAGAGCCATTTGGATCACAGAAGGTGTCTGAGTTGGCGAAGGCTAGGTCTTAGGATCTGACACAGAAAAACTTGGGATTCCTTCATAGGTAGGTACTAGGCTATTGGCCCTGTGGCCTATATAAGCCTAGCCAAAAAATGTACCCTGGCTTTCGCCACCCAAGAAAATTACCTTCCTGTGCCCCTGTCGAGCATAGCCACAGAAGTGATCCCTGGGGTGAATTTCCCATCCAATCATCAAGATTTTTCTTGAAGAGTGCTAATGAGGAGCTCTGTTTGACATAGATAGGTAGTCTGTTCCAGAGTATGGGAAGTCTCTGGGACAAGAATCTATCTCTCCAGCACGTTCTGTTTATTGTGGTGACAAGGTTTAGGTCCCTAGAGCGTGTAGCTCGGAGGGATTGGGATTTCTTTAAGTGGAGCATGTCCAACAGCTCTGGGTTTGACATAGCTTTGTATGTCAGGCAGAGATCGCCCCTGAGTAGGCGATATGCGATGGAGTAAAGCTGTAGTTTTTGAAGACGGTCTGCGTAGGGCATTTGTTTGAGGCCAGTAATCCTCTTTGTGAGGTATTTCTGTGGTCTTTCCAGTTGTTGTAGATGTCTTGTGAGGTACATACCAAAAGGGGCATTGTACTCTATAATGGGTCTGATGAGTGATGAGTAGAGGGGAACAATGACCTCTTTTTTTCTGGATGAGAATCCTTTTGTGATGAGATGAGCCACGTAGAAGGATTTTCTGACCACTGAGGAGATGTGATTATCAAAGGAGAGACTACTGTCCACCTGTGTCCCAAGGTCTCATCACATTTTCGGCATTAAGTAGACTACCAGCTATGTGGTAGTTCATGGGTACAGAGTTTTTACCAAAGGGGATGACAATACACTTTTTGGCATTGAGCTTCAGGCCATGGCTTTGACACCAGGTATCTGTCTCAGTGAGGCCCTTTTGTAGTTTGTCCACATCATTAGTAGTTTCGATTATGGCTCCTAGTTTGCAGTCATCTGCAAACTTTGCTAGCCAAAGATCTTCTGTGTTAACCTGCACTTCAGAGAAGTAGATACCAAACAGGAGAGGACCCAGGACTGAACCCTGTGGTACTCCATTTGTCACTGGTCTGAAGTCGGATTTGGAATCCGCTACTTTCACAGTGTGGGTTCTGTCCATGAACCAATTGGCAACCCATCTTGTGACATAGGGATTTATACTTAGTTTAGTGAGCTTATCTATAATTCCAGAGCGGGGGATTGTGTCAAAAGCCTTGGCGAGATCTAGATAAGCTGTGTGAACCATTTTACCCTCATCTATGGCTTTGGTGACTGCTTCAAAGAAGTCAATCAGGTTTAGGAGACATGATCTGCCTTTTACAAATCCAAACTGGGTAGAGTCCAGAGTTTGGAGATTACCAATGTCTTTGTTTATGAGTTCCACGATGATACGTTCCATGGCCTTGCAGACCAGGCTCGTCAGGCTAATGGGGCGGTAGTTCCCGGGGTCTGTCGTGGCTCCCCCTTTGTGGAGTGGGATAACCGTTGCAGTGCGCCATTCAGTGGGTACAAAGCCTGAGGTGAGGCTATGACTGAACATGATACTTAGGTAGGGTACCAGTTCATTCTGTAGTTCGTGTAGAATGCAGCCTGGGATATTGTCAGGTCCCATGGATGCTGTGTTCTTGGCTTTGGAGAGTGTGTTTTTTACCTGTGCAGCCATGATTATAGGAACTTTGCATTCTTCCGGTATAGAGATGGGCCCTCTAGGGGGTGAGAGGAGGGTAAAGTTAGCACTGAACCTATCTGCTAGGATGTTGGCAATATCAGTTGGTTTTGTATATTTAGCGCCATTGTGCTGTAACTCAGAGCAGATCTGAGTGTTCCCATTGAGATTCTTGACATAGCTATAGAATGTTTTGTGGTTGTCTTTAGAGTCAGTGGCAATTTTGTTTTCGTAACTAGCTTTGGAGGATTTTATGAGGGATCTCAGCTTCTTACTGAGGTTGACCAGGGAGTTCCTCCAGTCATGTGATTTTACTCTTTTTTGCAACAGTTTCTTTCTTCTGTTGTCGAGTTTGTTTATGGCAGAGGACCACCAGATTGGCTTCCTTTTTTTGGAGGATGACATCTTGGTTCTATTAGGGATAGCATGATCCATGCACTTGTGTAAGTGCTTATAAAGTGCATTTGTGTAGGATTCAGCAGTCATACCTCTATTGTCCATCTGCATGGGTGTCGTGAAGTTTGCCACTTCTGTCTTAAGAAGTGTGAAGTTGGCTTTGGAGAAGTTTTTTACGATGGTTTCCCTAATTGGGGGTGGGGGTGGGATGTGGATGTCTAGGCTGATTAGCTTGTGGTCGGATCTGACCAACGAGGAATCCTGGATCTAAAGACTCTGAAACCAGAGGACAGATCAAAGCAGGAGTTAAAAATTGGGGTTGGACTGGTGGTAGAGGCTCATAGATTCAACAGGCGATGGAGGCTCACAGATTCAATAGGCGATGGACACATAGTTACTCCCAATGAAATCTGGGTTCTGAGAAACTTTCTCATCATCCTGTCCACATCTGTTTCTGTTAGGCTCCTAGATGACCTGAGGGATGAAGTCACCGAGGGTCTCCTGGATGTCTTCGAGGTGTCTCCTGCAAAAAAGGTGAGTGAAACCTTAGCTCTGGAGAGAAGGTGGGTGATCAAACACAAGGAGACTTTGAACTTGGCTTGGGCTGGATTTGAAGGGCAGTTGGATCTGAGGGTCTCAAATTAGATAGGTTTGCATCCATGGCAGCAGTTGGATCCAAAGATTTTGCTATTTTCTTGGGTGAAGCCGATAATGAAGTAATGAGGACAGTGATTGGAGGAACTGATCCTCAGCTCTTTAGACTTGTCAGTAGTATCCTCTTTGGATAATTCCAAAGATTTCTTGGAGTGAGGGGGAGCTCCAGAAGATGACCAAGTGAAGGGGAGCAACCCTTTCAAGATCAGTTTCTTTCTGCGCTTGATGGTTGAAACATACACAAACCTCACAATCAATATTATGATGCCTTGCACCAAGGCAATAAATGCAATCAGAATGCATGTCCCAAGTAGAAATCTTGTGCCTACAGGATAAGCACTTTTTAAAACCAGTTGGTTTTTCAGAGATGTCAAAAAAGAATAACCACAACAGAACACAACCACTACAAGTAAAGTAAGAAGAGAACTACTAACAATGCTAAAACTAAACTTAGTCACAATGTCCAGAAAATATCAGCTACGATAAAGGGAGATTTATAAGGCTGCCACCTGTCCCATTATCAGAGGGACACTCACGGGTTAAGCCACCTTATTCTGTTGCCCACTGTATCAAGTAGTGGGACCTAAAAAGTCCAGCTTTTGCGATCGCACTGAATTGCCGTGGAAAAGTCACAATTACTTCTGGCTTTTTCACGGCAATTTAGTTATGTCACCAATCCGGACCTGTAGGCAAAGCTGCTGCCTGTTAGGTTCGGGTGCTTTAATTCTTGGAGGAATTGACTGCAATTCATGAAAGGGGTGGGGACTGGGGCAGGAAGAGCCCTGCAAAGATCGTTGCTGTAGGAGCGCTTTGTTTTAAGAGCTTCTACAGCCGCTAAAAAAACGACTGAGATTTTATTTTTAGAACAAGCGATCCAACCAACCAGCCAGCCAGCCATCCTCCTCCATCCAGCCAGCCTCCTCCAGCCAGCCATCCTCCTCCTCCATCCAGTCAGCCATCCTTGTCCGTCCAGCCAGCCAGCCATCCTCCATCCAGCCAGCCAGTCATCCATCCATCAAGCCATCCATCCAGCAGCTACTCCCACCAACCAGGTAGCCACTCCAGCCAGCCAGCCAGCCATCCATCCAGCTCCCAGCCATTCATGCAGCCAACCATCCATCCAACCATTCATCCATCCAGCCATGCATCCATTCATTCATTCAGCCATCCATCCAGTCATTCATCCATCCAGCTGCTACTCCCACCAACCCAGCTAGTCACTCCAGCAGCCATCCGTCGTACCCATAACAGCATATCCTTCACCCCTTTGGTGGTGACGTCATGGTAGAGGGTGTGGCCAGTGTCATATTGGCCACACCCCCACATCCCACTTTGGTCCGCTTAAAAGGTGGCAACCCTAGAGAAGTACCAGCCCTAGAGTAGCAAAGCAATATGGGTAAAAAGAGCACAAGGCCCGATCAAAACTACAAAAACGTAATTAATATACAGTTTTTTTTTGCTTTTATAAAACTGAAAGACGGGAAGAAAGGAGGAGACATAGAGAAATCTGCTAGGAAACAATTAAGTAAAGATAACTTATCTAATTTAAAATCCCACTTGAGCTACAGGTGACCACGTCCAAATGCTGAAGTGGCAAATGAGATCTGAGGTAATTCAGGTGAAGGAGAGAATTATGGGTAAGGGGAGGAGATTGAGCTACACAGTCAAAGTCTAAAGAAGTGTCTGAAGTTGGATCTGAGACCTATCAGTTGAGGAGCAGACGAAAAAGACATCATCATATCACAATGAGACAAACTATGATGGATGTTAATTCTGACATAGTTTAAATAAAAATGTAGTGAAATGTAGAGAGGAAAAATACACAAAGAACACGAGTATATAAATATCTATACAGATCCAAATGCAAATTAAAGCCTCAATCACAATGACAAAGAAAAATAGGCATATATGTAATATAATTACCTGTGGTAGGTTTTACGCAGACCATGAGTCCAAAGACTTTTAGCAGAGAGGCAGGGACGAAGTCTGTGTTATCTGAAACCCAACATTCTGCAAAGGAAGGTTTCTGTCTGCGGGAAAATCTGCCACAGGCCACAGTGTTTAGCGTGCACTGATAAATGTGACTGACTGGGCTCTATCTGAGACTTGACAGTGCTCACTGATTCCCAAGAACTGGAAGAGACTCCAAAGAGAATACTTCATAAAAAGGCAGCTGACAAAGCAACACATTAGAGCTCTTCCCATTATGAAAAATTATAATAAAAGTTAGTGATTTTGGATTAAATTTGATTACTGAGCAGTGATTACAATAGCTGGAAAATCTAACAGAAAGAAGCCAGTGGAAAAAAAGGAGAAAATCTTGTGGCTGGTTAGCAGGAAACAGACCAATTAGTGCCCTTGGTGCATGACATACCTTCCAGCAACACAAAGAAAAATACACCAAATGCATTCAGAAGTTTTCAACAGCAGGACATTAGAAAAACCAAAGTCAAAGGATAAAATGTTGGACAAAATACAGGAAATGCTACACAACATTCAGATGAACTGACTAATTTGCAGATATTGAAGATTAATACTTAGGAAAGAATGCAAGACAATGAGGATTCCTAGAAAGAGCCGCTTAAAAATAACACAAAAATAAGTAACAGGACTTGAGAGAACAGGGAGAAAATCAGAGTTCTTTGCTACCCAATAAGAAATTGTGGGCAGCATACTATACCAATTTTATGAGGACACAGACAAATAATTAAATGTTCTACTAGGAACAATTAACTGACAAGAGCACATTGTGTATATGTCCCAAACCATCCAGAAATATGAGCCCTATTTTGGTAAGTTGCATATATACAAGCAAAAGGAAACATTCCCAAGTAAAATGTGCCAAAAGGAAAGGGAATAAAAGTTAGTGACACCACAGCTTTTGTGAAAAATGACTTCATTGCGCACCAGCCAAAAAAGTCAATACACTCCAGCAATAAGAGGCTGTCAGAAGAGTGGGCTGAGACTAACTGTGTACATCAAGCACAGTATTTTTTCCTGGTGGGCTGAAGACATATAAGGAAGCACACCAGGAGATGCATACCTCTCAAATGCCCAGACTTTTTGGCCATATTTTTGGTCTGTTCCGCATACAATTGGTGGTTTTCTGATAAACCGCTGGAGACTGAAGGCAGTAAATAATGACATTCATTTCAATTTCAGACATCATATTCCCTAGAAAATGCATGCTAACACAAAAAATGTTATTTCAGCAACTTTCTGAGTTTATAAGAGCAATATTTAAAATCTGTCCCAATTTTTGATCCTTTGTCTCCCCATTATTGTTGGCCTTGTCTAGGTTTCTTGTGCCAAGAGGTTGAGAGGTATGAGATGATGCGACACAGACTGAAGTTTTGTTAAAAGAAAACAAATAGCAAACTAAAGATAATTCAGTTTCTCATCTTTTCACCAGTAAACCTGGCCAGGAAGAAACTAGTATCAGTGAAACCAGACCCATTGTTTCAAAGAAAAACATATGAAAGACAGAAGGGAACTTCCGATGTGGTACCAGTTAAACAGTCAGCTGAGCTCCGTGCCAAGTGACTTATAAAACTGAAAAAAAAATATTGATGTCTCAGTATTCTATTAAGGCTACCTGTAAAAGAATTATCATCTAAATGACAGAAAAAAAGTTAGACTCCACAAGACAAATGCAGAAAATGGCTACAAGATTAATAGAGGAATTGTAGAAAGTGAGGTGTCCAGAAAAGAGCAGGAAGGGATGGCTGAATCAGTAGAAGCATAAGGCAGAACTCTTATCTCAATAGAAAATAAATGTAGATAAAAGTTGAGAGTAGATATTACAGCCAAGAGGAACTATGACAATATTGCATTGCATCAAATAAAAAAGGATGCAATAAATAGATGAGAACCTCTCCAACCCCAGCCACTCTGATAACTTATGGAGCTAAAGAAAACAGAGCATCAGATTAAGATTAAACAGAAAATTACTGACCAAGAAACAAAATATGAAAGTGTTTCAAGCAAAACTAATTGAGATGAAGGATCATGCCCAAAGGGAGAAAATATCTGTTTTTTGGTAATCCTGGAAGAAGCAGAGGGGAAGGATTGCACATAGTAGAGTGCATAAGCAAATGAAAATATATACCCCGGCATGAGATTCAAATAGAAAGGGCTCACAAGATGAACATAGTGGCAGCCAGAGCACAAAGACCACCATGACATATGGCAGTTGATTGTATTTGATCACCAGAAGGAAGAAATATTATCAAAACTATGGAGGAAAAGAAAAGTATTAAAAGTGGGCTCAGTCAAAAAATTTGCAGATAATGATTATTCACAGCAAACTTGAAACCGTTGGAATGCATATATTCCAGCCATCTGGTTAGCAAGAGAGATTTAGTTGAATTTTAAGCTTATATACCTAGTCACATCTCAGGTATTCTACCCCATTAGTACCAAGAAATACCTGGATCTGAACACTGCATTACAAGACTTGAAACGGGAAGAGAGGAACTGATTGGAAGAGGAGAATAAGGGTGAAACCCAGCTCGAAGCCAACAGTGTGAAGAATCCAGCAGAAATAATGGGGGAATGCTATCCATCTAATCCCTTTCCTTTGTTTCAAAGAAAACTCCTAGGAAAAGAAAAAGTGAAGATACACTCACAGATGGTGTTGGACAGGGCAGAGTGTCTTGCAATATGGAAAATGCTGGATAACAATAAAATGTTTGGGATTAAATGAAAGCAAACAGACTCAAAATACACACACTATGTAGCAAGAAGTGAACTGTGGAATCAGTAGGTGATTGTACTATATGGACAGCAGGTAATCATATGTCAAATCTTTTGAGCGAACATCCACATGCTATGACTTAAAAGTGAAAGACAAATGTAATAACTGTAAAATGCCTTATATTATAGATGGTATAATAAGCAGCAGGTAATTATAAATCAAAACTCTACATAAGTGAAAGGTAATTATTAAAGCTAAAACTGAAAAATAAATGTGTCAAGTAAGGACATGTTACATGAATGAATAGTTCCAGACTAAAATATAGGAGAAGAAAGAGAAAGTACAGTTCTGCAAGAACGTACCATAACAGTAGATGTCCGACTGTTCTGCTGATCAGTGTGTTGCAGTATTCCAAACTGCTGGGTTATCTCACAAAATAACTTGGATGTCTGGCCAGGCTACCAAAGCCAAAACCTTTCATATGGCCATATGTCCAACATATGACCTAAGCTCACAGGCATAAGTGCACATAAGTGGTTGTTTGAGTGTAAAACCTGAGACAGACTCCAAACCAGTAAATCTGTAGATGCCTAAGTAACAAAAATTAAATAAATCAGCTAAGAGGAGAGAGGCAAAAAACACAGTAACCCCACTCAGTCCATGAGGAAAAGGAAGGAACCCTAAGAAAGAGGGAAAGGAAGGGGGGAAAGAATACAGTAACAATGATCAGTAGGACATCTACTGTTAAGGTACGTTCTTACACAACTGTACTATGTTCTTCCTCAGATCACTTTTGCAGTATTTCAAACTGTTGGCTGACTCTTACAAAGTGTGAAGGGTGTTTGGAAAAGAAATAGGAGAACTGTCCAGTAATCCAGAGAAGACTGACCTAGCAAAGGCTGCCCTGAATTTAGAAAAGACATCCACTCTGTATTGTTTGGTAAAGGTATGCACAGAAGACTATGTAGCTGCTTTCAGAATGGTTCTGGTCAATTCCCTTGTAAAAGATGCCAGATGAGGCCACTGCTCTAGTAGATGTGCCTTTGTTGGAGAAGGTAAAGATTTACCATGTTGAATGTAGCAAAAGGTAATGGACTCAGAAATCCATTTAGCAATGATTTGCTTAGAGACTGGATTCCCTAAAGAAAAAAACTAGCTGATTTGTGGAATTGATCTGATTTGTGGATATCTTAAATCGTAACAAAGTAGAATCTAAGCTATGTACATCAAAAGAATACAAAACTGTCTCTCCCTTGTTTTGTGGGTTAGGGAAGAAGGTAGGAAGATTTAATGCCTGATTGGGAAACAGCTCATTTACCACTTCAGGCATAAAGGGATCAGCTCTCGTGGATAATGTACTCCTATGAAAAATAAGGAAAGGAGTGTTTGCCATAAGGGATTGTAGTTCAGGGTGCTGAATAGCTGAAGTAAGGGTTACCAAAGGAATGGCTTTCCAAGTACAGTATTTGAGAGAAACAAAGGCGACAGGTTTGAACAGAAGGGTAAACGTCTCCAGCACAAAGTTAAGGTCCTAAAAGGCGAAATAGCTTTCCTAGGAGGTGTAAGGTGGAGAACACCATTTAGGAACTGTTTGAACTCTAGTATAGACAGAAAAGGAGGATTCAGAGGAAGCAGAAATGACCAAGAGGAGTACACCAGGCCAGACTTCAACAGCTCACACAAATAAGAGAAGACCATAAGGGTATTTGACTGCACCAGGTCCTGTTTATGAGCATGATACCAGATAATACATCTTTTCTATTTGGCTATGTATGATTTCCTGGTAGTAGGTTTCCTTGCCTCCTGGAGAATATGTAGCACATCCTTAGAAGACTGGTGTCTAAAAAGAATCAGAATCCTGTCACCCATAGTGTCAGTTTAAGGGACGGAATATTGGTATGAAGTAATGTGTACATCTGTTTTGTGAGCAAGTTCAATGTGGAGGGTAACTTCTGGTGATGGCCCTTGGCTAGGTGGAAGAGAAGGAAGGACTCATGCGACCATAGCCAAAGGGGGGGGGGGTCACCAGTAAGATCTCTGGGTTGTCTCTCTGGATTTTTATTAAGACTTTGGAAAGAACAGGAAGTGAAGCGAAGGCATATAATTACCTCCCTTTCTAAGAAAAGGACACTGCATTAATTTTTCAAGCTTGAAGGCAGTATGTCCTGGTGCAAAAGACTGGAAGCAGTTTGCTGTCAAAGGAGGCAAATGGATCTATATGTGGGGACCCCCACATTTGTAGACTATGTCTAACAAGATCTGCCTGTCCAGCATCTATTCATGTGGAGCTTCCCTTGATCTGTTTAGAAGGCCTGCCAGGACACTGTCCTGTGAGGCAACGTAACTTGCTGAGACAGACAGGTTTGCTATTGTGGCCTACTGCCATGTCTAAAGGACCATTATGCACAGTTAATAGATCTGGTGCTCCTCTGCTTGTTAATATACCACATGACCATTGTGTTGTTTATGAACACTCCTAAGGGACTTGGGTTCCAAGAATGGGAAAAGATCTGCATGGCCTGTATTAGTATCTGCATTTCCTTCAGACCAATGTGTTCCTATCTTAGATTTGTTGGTCATTATCTCTGAACTCTCAGGTTGCCCGACCATGCTCTCCATGCATTGTCTAATGCATCTGTCTGCAACTCTTGCTGCTGTGTCTGCATTTTGAAAGGTAGATTTGGGTTTAGTTTTATTGGTAATATCCAAATGATTTCCATCTTTAGGCAAGGCATGAGAGGAAACTGTGTGTTCAGTGGATGGGAATGTTGGACTAGGTAGATTTCAGGTACCACTGGATCTTCCTCATGTGGAGTCTGGCAAAGGGAGCCATGTTGCTGTAATGAAATCCAGGTATTTGAGAATCTCACTTGCAGTACAAATCTGAAGAGGAAGAACAGAATGGAAGTAACTGGTGAGGGTGTGCAATTTGGTGGTTAAAAAAAAAATACAAAACAAAAAAAAAACTGCATGAGCTTGACATCTAGTCTGCATCCCAAGAAAACAGGTTTCACTGTGGACTTCTTCAGTTTGATTGTAAACCCAAGCCTCTGAAGGAAGGCTAAGGTAAAGCTGAGAAGAGTCAAAAGTGTCTGCTGAGAATATGCCTGTTTTAGCATATTAGCAGATCTTCCAAATAAGGAAATATCTGGCTTCAGAGCCCTGTAGTACGCTATGACTGGAGCAGGAGAATTTGTGAAAACTCTGGGGGATGTAGAAAGTCCAAAAGGCAAAGGAGAGAAATGCAAGTGTGATGAGCAAGTTGAAAACCTCAAAAATTTCCTTTAAGAAGGGTGAATATGGAGGTAGGCATCCTTTAGATTCAGCTACACCAGGAAATCCTGTGGAAAAATTAATTGTAGAAGAGTTTGTAGGGACATCATTTTGAAGGAAGGAACATAGAAAAAAGTAAGTGTTGAGGGTGGAGAGATCTAGTATAGGTCTCCAGTCTCCTCCTTTTCTTGGAACAGGGAACAGTCTGGAATAGAACCCTTCTCCTACATACTGTGAAGGAAATGTTTCTATTGTGCCTTGTTTGCATAAGGCTTGAATGATGGGCATGAACAGCTGTATCTGTGCAGAGGAGGGATACCACTGAATGTAGAGATTCTTTTTAAGTTAATCTGCAATTGTTATGCAAGTATCTGGGCACAGAAGTGATAAAGATGTGTCTACATCCTTCACAATTTTACCTTCTTGTTATAAACATTTGAACAGATTACCAGCATCTGGACTAGACAAAAGTTCCTTCTTTTAAAGAAACTATCAAAGTTTTGCCTTAAACTCCTCTGGGAAGGGCTGAGAGCATAACCATACAAGCATCCTGATAAGAGACAACCTGCAGCTGCTGTTCCAGAGGAAGCTTTGACTGGATCATAGCTGCATTTTATGCTGTGCCTAGCCACTTGGGAGGCCTGAGCATCATAAATACGGCCTGCCGTTTACTAACTGGTTCCTAGGGGAAGGATATTTTTTTAAATTCCCCAGAATAGACCTGATCATTCAAGTCTGATAATTCAGAACGCTAAAGGCATGGAATATATCTTTTTCCTAATCTGTTCATTGCCCTGCTGTTCTTATCTGAGGAAAAAACACTAGCAGCAGGAAGTAACGTACAGAGTTTGTCTGTAGACATGAAAAACACAGAAGAGTCTGCCACAGAAGTTTTGTACAGAAAATTTAAATCTTCAAGTACGTTGTAAAATCTAACAGGCCTTTTAGTGGCTGGTGGCTCTAAGTCAGGTGCAGTGGAAGTGGATGCACCTAAACAGAAAAGGCACTGGGAGTGGAGATCCTTGTAGGAAATCTGACTGCCACAACTGCACTTTCCCCTCCTAGCTGACATCTAATACAGAAAGAAACAGCAATGCAAACTTAAAAAAAAAACAAAACAAGGAAGTTAGTGCAAGACCTCCCTTTGGACTCTTGGTGAGACATTCTGGGGTTTTACACTGTCAGATTCATAGATTGTTACTAGGCTAATGACTCGGGGGGGGGGGTCTTTCTAAGCCTACCCAAGTTTTCCTGAAAGAATGATGATGTCCTGTATCAGAAGGCATTATAAGCTATTCCCCATACACTGGTCTAGGTTGCCCTTAAACTGGGTAATAGATGAACTCTGCTTTACATGGATGGGAAGCCTGTTCCATAGGAGGGACAGTCTCTAGGACACATATCTGTCTGTCCAGCATGTTCTGTTTAAGTCACAGACAAAATTCAGGTCCCTAGATCTTGTACTTTTGGTACTATTTGATTTACAAATATGTAGGAGATTCATAAGTGTGGGGTTTGCAGATGCCTTGTAAACTAGGCATAGATCACTCCTTAGCAATCTATATGACATTGAGAAGAGGGAAAGAGCTTTAATGTGCTTTGCATAATGCAGGCTTGTTATGCCTTGTATTCATTTTCTAATGAACCTCTGAAGTCACTCTAGTTGCTACATACACCTGGTCAGGTATATACCAAAGGGAGCATTGTACTCTATGATTGGTCTGATAAGGGTAAATTAGAGTTTGATAATGACCTCTTTGGACCTAGATGCCATGCCCTTACTTATAAGTTGCCCAACATAAAAGGATTTCCTCACTACTGTCACCATGTGGTGGCTGAAAATAAGGCTATTATCTGTGTGTATACCCAGATCCCTGACCACTGGGTCAACTGTTAAGGGCATATTATTAACATGGTAATTAGCCGGGATGGTTGACTTCTCAAAGGGTACAATTATTCATTTCTTAGCATTGAGTTTAATGCCATGGCTTTTGTAGCATTTGTTAGTCAATGATAACCCTCGGCATGCAAAAAAAAACAAGTCAGCCATAAATTTTCAGCATTTGCTTTCATTTCAGAGAAATAGATGCCAAAAAGGAGAAGGCCCAATAGTGAGACCTGGGGGACTCCGCCTGTGACTGCCCCCTTGGTGGAGGTGGCTTCATCTACTTTGACCTCCTGGATCCTATCAGTCAGCCAGCTGGCTATCCAGATGGTGAAAAAAGGGTTTATACCTACATAAGTGACTTTGTCTATAATGCCTGAGTGGGGTATTGTATCAAAAGCCTTTGCTAGATCACGGTAAGCTGTGTGCACATTCTTAGCTTCATTCAATGCTTTGGTGACCCTCAAAAAAGTCCACCAGGTTTAATAGGTATGACTTTCATTTAACAAAGCCAAACTGTGATGGTTCCAGCATTTGCAGGTTACCTATCTCCTCATTTATTATGTCCATGATGATTCTTTCCATGGACTTGCATATGAGGCTGGTAAGACTTATAGGCCCTTAGTCACCCGGATCAGTGGTTGGACCTCCTTTGTGCAGGGAAATGACTGCAGCAATCTTCCATTCCTTGGGCAAAAACCTGACTGAAGGCTCTGGTTGAAAAGTTATGCAAGTGGACCAGACAGGCCATATTTCATGCTATTTATTAAATGTCACAGGATGTTATCAGGGCCCATCGATGCAGTGTTTTTGACCTTGGAAAGTACACTGATGACCTGTTCCTAGTAATGGTTGGGGGGGTTGTGGTATTTCCTTTGGACTATCAAGGGGGGAGACATTTGAGCTGAACCTGTCAGCCAAAAGGTTGGCAATTCCCTCCAGTTCACAGTGGGTGATGCCATTTAAAATAAGTTTCCCCTGAGGTTAAGGACATAGCTGTAGAAAGCTTTATGGTTGTTCTTTCTTGAAAAGCTATTTTTTTCTTCAAATTTAGCCTTTGAAGTATTAATTAACCCTCTTAGATGGCTGTTTAGATTGGTCAGGGTGCTTTTAGCATGTATGGCTTTGTTCCTCCTACACATGGCCAAGACTGATACTGTGATTCCACCAGGGTGGCTTGTCTTTTGAGTTTGTCTTATTCTTAAGACTGGGCACAGCTCACTCGATACAGCTTCCAACATGGCTGTATACAGATTTTGTAAATAATTCAGCATATGCTATGGTGTTTTATAAGTTTGAGGGAGCCTGGAATTTAGCCAAGATGTTGCTTAGTAGAGAGGGGTTAGTCTTGGAATATTCCTAAACGTTTTTGGTTTTGGTAGATCCCTGGATCTAATTTTTATTTCAAGTAATACTGCCTTATGGTCAGATCTGATGAGTAAAGACATTACATTGGGTGAGAAACACTGGCCATTTGTGTCCCTGGTAGAAGAATGGACTAACTGTTCCAGGATGTTGGTATTAACATTTAGGAATCACCGGGCTTGGACATTAGAAGTGGTGTAAGATTCCTAATCTACAGAGGGGTAATTGAGCTCCCACATGAATATCATTCTGGGTTGAATGGTAAAGGACTCTAGTACGTGGAGATAGGTAGTATGGGTTTCCTGGGACATGGAGGAGGACCTACAGGTTGCAATGATATGGTACGACACCCTGTTCATGGTGAGTTGAACATGTATGAGTTCCAGTGGGTCATACATTAACTAGTCTGGATGTGAGGTTGATTTTAATACAGACTGAGACTCCTCCACCTTTAGTTCCCTCCTGTGCAGCAGCTGGTCTAAAGGTGTGAAAGGCATTATAACATTGCATTGCTGGGGTACTCTCTGTGACTTTATACCACATCTCTGAAACTACAAAGATGTCTACACTCTCCAGGGAGAGGAAGGCTTGCAGGGAGTGGAGTTTTTTGTTAAGACTTCTAGCACTGAGCAGTACCAGCTTCAAATATTCCTTCATAGGTTCAGTTAAGTTGGTAGGTTTATCAGTTTGGTATTGCCTAAAAAATATGGGGGTGTAAAAGGTTTTCGCTAATATCTGAAAGCCTAGAGGGGAAAAGTGCAAACCATCCCTGGCAAAGCAGTGTGGTCTGTCAACCGTATTCTCCCAGGCCATCAAACAATGTACCCCCCCCCCCCGTCCAGGACTGACACAAGAAGCTAGGCCAATTGTTAAAATCAATCATTTTCGTTTGGTAATGTAGTATCATCCTTGGGGAAGGCAGTATGCTGCTCAGTGCTAGGCTCATATCTGCCTGAGACGCAATAAGCGAGCTCGATCATGTTTCTCTTAATATAATCAAGGGAAGTACATCACAGGTCATTAACATCCACATAGACTATGACAGAGTAATATTGATACCTGTGGTTCAATAACCGGAGTGCCTGTGTGACTTGATGAATCCTAGCCCTGGAAAGGAAGCTAACCATGATTCTCTCCTTAGTCTGGTGAGGGGGACATCAGTATGCCTCACTATAGAATCATCAATGACAAGGAAATTTGGCTGTGTGCTGGTTTGCCTTATGGGCTTACCAGTAGAGGCACTGAATACAATGTTACTATATGCAACTGTGAGTGGTGTTTTAATGGAATGTTTACGTGATGGCTGAGGACTCTTTCTTTGACTGTACTGTGCAGAAGGTCTTAGTGTTTTAGGAAGGTTACCTGTAAGTGCCTTAGCATAAGTAGTTTTATGTGTAGGGTCTTTTGCAATGTGGTGCAAATGTCACTGACAACCTCTATAGGATTAGTTTTGGTTGTATGAGAGTTTTGCCTCCAGAGGTAAAGTCTATTTACACCTCTCACATACTTTACCTGTTTTACTAAGAATAAGTAGGTTGTCAGTGTACATGAGGCAATTGCTACAATGCTTCAGAATATCCATCTCAACCAGACTGGCCACAGAAAGAGTTGGGAAGTGCATATTCTTGGCTACTGATCTACTAGGGAGGAGTAAGGGAAATGTAAATACTGAATAGGTTAATAAGACAAGGAACTTGATGAGCAAAGCTCAGCTATGTGCAAATTAGATTATCTAGTAATTAAAAAAACATCTGTCTAGACAGTAATGCCACAAGAGTGTAGACCATAAACCTTCCTAATGTAAAATAACTGGTTTGGAGCTAAAGTGCTTAAATCAGAATAAAGGCACTTAGAAGAACAGGCAGAATAAGCCTTTACCAGCAATTCCCAGCTCAGAAGGGCCATCCTCTCCTTCACCAACAGTGTAAACCACAAACCTGAAAATAACTGGCCTGGAGCCCAACTATTTAAATCAGAACAAAGACACTTTTAGAATAACAGACAATAACCCTTCAACCAGCAATTCCCAACTCCGAAGGGTGTCAGCTACCTCTCCTGCCACAGGAATAGAGACCATAAACCTCTCTTGTGTAAGACAACTACTTTGAAGCCCAAGTGCTTAAATCAAAACCAAGAGGTTTAGAATAAATTACAATGTAATCAGGCTACTAACAAGCAGTAATAAATGCAGCAAATCAAATGCAACTGAACACTAAGAATGTGCAACAAAAAGCTAAATAAAGTAGGAAAAAGCACAACTACAATAAAAGCAGCTGAATAAAGTGCATTTTTTTGCAAGTGGGAAGGAAGATAATTCAAGTTTAAGAGACTAAGGGGAAGGCCTTCCTAGCTGATCGAATGAATATGAGCTGACAAGATGGGACTGGGAGAAATGTACAAAATCAGATTTATAGTAGGGGTGTGTAACTCAAAAGCCACCAAAAAAGTACAGCAGCAGCAGGGTAGGTGAGTGGGAAAAAATAAAAACTCCAAAAAGAAGAAAAAAACTTAAAACAAAATTCAATATAAGAAAAAGATTAAAAATAAGAGTAACCAAACCTTACATGAATAACTTCAATCCAAAATCAAATGCAGATAGAGATCAGCAATAGTCAGCAGAGATCATCTGTCATGTGTCTGCTTATAGACCCTTACTCCTGCGGGCTTAGGCCATACATTAGTTAGAATTAAAGGGAGGTGACTCTATTTAATGAGTAGATAGCAAAAAGGGTTTAAGAGAAAGAGGTGGTGTCTGTTAAGATATCACTAACCTGAAAGAGGGAAAAATGTAGTGAGCGTATTTATCAAAATAAGAATAGGATCCATTCTGCTTGCTACATTAATTCAGAAAGATGGGAGTCTGAAGTGAGAGAAAAAGTGAAATACACACTAAGTTAAATTTCTAGGATGGACAGAGCATTCCTGACAACAAGAGAGTAAGCAGCAAAATTGCTGATGGACAGAAGTAAAAACAAATGAAAAGTAAGAGGTGAGAATGAAATTAACCAACCATTTGTCATCAGATGACATGACTAGGTGGCGTCTTCCAAAAATTACTATAGATGAAGAATGAGATGAGCAATAGATTCACAAGGAAAAACAGAGCTATAACCTCAAGAGTTCATAAATTAGTAGAAATACACTTCCCAATAATCATCTGAGAAGAGAAAATGTTTGTTGATAAAAGAAATGCGGTCCCCAGGACAACAACAAACCACTATAGTGTGAATGGAGTTAGATATGTCACTAAAAAAGAAAACATTTTGAAATAAAAAGGGATCAAGCAAAATGCAGAGATGACAGGGGAGAATGTTGCCTAGGCCATAAATATGTTACCTCACAGTTTTGAATGAAGCCAAAGATACAGTGTCTGTAAGAAGTATGGTTTATTAGCTCCTGTTGGAAGAGTGGAGATGTTTTATGGTTTATGACTTCCAGGAGCTGCAGTAGATCTTAGCAAGGCTCTGTGTGTGTGTGTGTGTGTGTGTGTGTGTGTGTGTGTATTATTGACACATTGGTGCTAAATCCTGGCAGTTTCTAGCAATGGGGGGGGGGTTGCATGGGAACCAGAAGTCAGATTACCAGATGTATGTCATGACATTCTGGAATTCATCACTAAAATAATGTTTAATACTAGTTGAGACTGAAGTCTCATATCACTCTGTTTTGGAAACATGACATAGAGGGATCACTCACCTACTTCATCTTGTCTTGTGCTAGTAAGTGACCAGGGAATAGTAACTTTTTAGATTAGTCAGGAAAATATAGTGAGATTATTTAAGTACTGTTTTTTTCTGCATCTGTGTGAATCTATTCATCTGTGTTATTTTAATATTTTCTGTGGTTGAAACTCTTGGTGTTTATTGTAAATAGATATTTGGTATTTTCATATTCTTTTATTATTTATTATTAAATATATTTAAACTTTTCACTGAGGCTTGTCCTTTAGAGAATACTTTAACCTTTCAGAGTACTAAAATCTGTTTGGTGACTCTGTGGCCACTCCTGAAAGCCTTACTGCATTGGTCAAACTACCATCCATATTAATATTAATTTCACTTTGTATAACTGGGTACTCTTGTAAGAGCCTTAGAGTAGCTGGCTTAGGAGTGTCTGGTGGCAGTAACTACCTTACAGTCTGGGCAGATGGGGGCATAGCTAGTAAACTTGAGCCAGCCTTTCCCAGGTAGGTAGGGGTGTGTGTGTGTGTGTGTGTGTGTGTGTGTGTGTGTGTGTGTGTGTGTGTGTGTGTGTGTGTGCAAATCAAATCTCAAGAGTGTGTGTGTCAGATACTTGGAGCAGGGACATGAAACACTGGTTTTGCATTCACAGTGGTGGAGGACTCTGGCTTGGACACTTGGTAGAGGACTTAACTCTACAGATGTGCCAGTGGGGAGCCTTATTGGGAGCTTGTGAAGGGACAGAGAGAGAAACCCAGTCCCTGGGATGAGTGTGTTTCCTGTGTGCTTTTAAGGGAAATTGTGCTTGATGCAGAGAGCTGCATCTGGAAATACTGGGTGCATCCATTTGTGTTCCAAATGAACGTACCTCTACGGTGTCAGTGGTGAGGATTCAGGCGCCTCGATTACTGGCCCAGAGAGGGGATGTCACAGCAGCAAACAGGAAATAGGTATTATCTAGTGACGCAGAAGTGAAATACTAAGGAAAAACTGAAGGACTACAATACAACAGGCTTATATTTAAGGATGGGAAACACTGGAATCAAGAAAGCGAAGAGATAATAAGTAAAATCGATAAGTAATCACTGAAAAGAAGGAAGAAATGGTGGAAGTTAAGGAACAGAAAGGGAGGGATAAAGACAACAAGACAGTGAGAAATGAAGAACAGAAGATGAAAAATAGGTCACTAGGTAGAAGACAAGGTAATAATGCTAAATATAAAGGGTAGGTACACTTGTAGTGACACCAAATGAGCAGATAATCAGAGAGGAAGGTGGACAGTATAATTGTAATTTGTATATAAATTGTTCTGGGGGAAAGAAAGGGGCAGATCATGTCAATCTAAGGACAGTAATCTAAACTATGAAAAGAATAAAGTAAACAAGAAAGGCTAGCTAAAATGTATCTCACTGCTGAAAAGGATAGGGGATGGAGAAGCATTCAAACATTGGTCAAAATAAGAAAAAAATATATATACAAGGAAAATAGACTTACATTACCAATGAGTACAAATATATTGCTCAGTAATATTAATGGACTAGCAGATAACCAAAAGAGAATACAATTTTAGCTTTATAACTAATAGTGAATTGAATAAAGCATTGGAACAGAACACACATCTTAAAATATAACACAAAAGTTTTATAAAGTAAGTAAAAGAGGATATTCTGCAGGTTTGAGAAACGAGAGGAAAAGGGGAATTAAAGGCATTTTCAGAAAGGAGAAATAATTGAAGTATGTGGGAGTTAAGGGAAGCAGGAAGGGAAACCATTAAGCCTAGTCTCCACAAATCTTCCCCAAAGTACATCCAAACAAGAACTAAAGAATGAATTGGGTAGAATTTTGGCATTTTAGCAAGAAGAGTTAAATATGATCACAAATACACTAGATGTCCCTGGGGAGAACAAATTGGAGACTGCAGAGGGAAGGAAGACTTGAAGCATCTTCAAATTTTTGGTCTAATGGATATAGCCTAATTTTGAATGTAAGGGTGTAATATAACTACTAACTGGGCTAGACTACATAGGTGTTACATAAAAAACATCAAGAGCTGGTTAGAGTCTCATAACTTATCCAAAAAATTCATCAAACTGTGTTTTAGTAGATATTAGATTAATGTTCCAGGTTAAGACATAAAGAATGACACTGACATTTTCCTAGATATTTTAAGAGGAAGAAATGTAAATGCTGGGTAGAGAAGGTGTTAAAAGAATATTCAGAAAGCTTTCATAATAATGTAAAGGAGGTAGAGGACAGTTGGGACTGTTGAAAAGAAAAAAATAAAACATAAGTGATGACAAAGACACAGTTTATGGAGGAAAATGAAAGATAATTTAAACAGGGAAAGATGAAAATTAAAGGAGTACAAGAAAGAAATAATGGGTTATATCCTGAACAGGCCAAAACAAATGAAACTGGTTAAACAACAGGTGTAAATGAGAACAGAGCAACAACCGTAAGGGTAACATATTTCAAAGGCAGTCTGAAAAAACACAAAATTGCTGGCGCTTAGGCAGAAAAGGGCAATATCAACAATACAAAGTTGTGATCCGGATGCAGGGAAATTTGCAAATGAATATAAGAAAACAGAAAAAAATATTACAAAGCTATTGTACACAGATGAACACTAGAGATGAGATGGTAAAAGTTCAGGGAAAACAAATTAAGCAATATTTACAGACGTTAAACCTTTCAGAACCAAGAGATGAAGAAAGAGTTTGATTACACCTATTTCCATGGCAAGATCAAAGTAGTAAAAAGAAATATTAAGAGACAGAAAATGCCTGGATTAGATTATCTGTCAAGAGGAAACTGTCAGGATATGGAGGCACGTGTTTTAACCATACTATGGAAGGGGGTGAGACACCCAGATCATAGAAGGAAACTGTGATTACAACATGCCAAAACGGGGAAACATCAGAGATAACTGGGGTCAGCTAGACCAATATGAATCTTTAACCATGACTACAATGTCTTCATGAGGAGACTGGCAAAAGGGGTAGCAATGATAATGGGAAGGACAATAAGTATGGAAAACTGTGGATTCAGAGAAGGAAGATAGACATTTGATAATATTACAAAAATGTGGATACAAAGGGATACAGAGATATCACAGGAGTTGGTGCTGCTGGGGCTAGATGCCTACAAGACTTCTGATAGGGTAAGATGGGGTTTCTTAGACAAAATGATAACATAATACAACTTTGCAGAGAAGAGTTGGACAAGGATAATTACAGAAATCTGCAAAGGTGCCTCTGTCAGAATTAAATAGGATGAGGGTCACTCAGGAGGGGTGGAACTATCAAGTAGGACTAGGCAGGAGTGCCTACTATCCCCACTCCTGTTTTATATATATATATATATATATATATATATATATATATATATATATATATATGGAGCCCTTAGCAGCTGAAATAAGAAAGTCAGACTTAGAGTTATAAATGACAAAACTTCAACAAGAAGCTAGAACTGTTTCGGATGATGTGATTTTATACGTAGAACAACCAAAGGTGGGCATACACAAGTTATTTGAGACATTAAAAACTACAATAAGTTAGGTGAATATAAAAAAAACTCTCTAAAACAAAGGCTATAACAGTGAATTACATGCCCACCTAAGATTTGGCACAAAGTTACACTTTCTTATGGGGGAATATAATGAGATATTAATTGGTCTGATAATGAAAGATTCTCATCATGCAGCTAGAAAAATGTGTGATGAAACAAAACAAAACAAAAATAGGCTAAGATGATAAGACAATGGAGACTGATGTTTATGGAGATGAAAAGCAGGATTCAAGCTGTAAAGATGTCATGGTCTCTTGAAACTGTAAGATGGGCAGGCATATTTTCCCCTCCAGGAAAGTCATATGGCGTATTATCAATAAGGAATTAAGAGAATTTATTTTGGAAAAGAAAAAAGCCAGAATAAGATGGGAATATCTACAACTTCCAATGCAGCAGGGAGGGTTACATCTACCAGACTTGAACAAATATTATCAGACTTACATATTTGCTACAGGACAATATGCATACAGTGAAATGGAAATCAATGATTCTCAATAAGGGGTGGCACTGCAGGAAGAGGAATTGGATACGTTTTGGAGATTAACGGAGGGGGAAAGGGAGGCAATAATAACTCAGAGATGCATAAAAGTATTTTCAAGTAGTAAAAAAGAAGCAAATTGGAGTGGAAAAGACAAATACTACCTATAGGATATGATCTTCAAAACAGTCTGGTACAGCAGGGTGAGAACATGGAAGGATTGTGGAAGAAAAACAGGAGTAGTCTAATAAGATCACAAACAAATTATACAGAAGACCAGTACAAAGAAATATGTTTAGCACCCAGGTTTGCAGCAAAAACAAGAAAATTCAGGATATTTGTGTGGATGTGTTAGCATGAATATTTTTATACTTCAGCTGTGCTTCAAAGAATACTCCCCAAGCTGATGAGAGATGCTGCAGAAGCGGCAAAGGAGAAAGAGGGACATGGAAACATGTTTGAAGATGTGATGTTTTAAATAAAATATAAAGAGGGGATTCAGAACATAGCTAGAGATACCATGGGAGAAGGGATCATTACCAAGGATGCCAGTCTACTGAGCGGGAAAGATAATGGGAAGCCAAAACATATTTAAAGCTTTAATTTCCTTAGTTTTCATAGTGGCTAAGGAGGTGGAAGACAAAAGGGAAAGCAAAAATAGAAGTGAAAGCTATTATGGAAGGAATCAAACAGTGTGAGTTGAGGGAAATAAGCCAGAACAGAAATAACCTCGTAATAAAGTAAATCGGTCCAAGTGGAAACTCCCCTAGCAGTAGAATGAACACATGACATATATATATATATATATATATATATATATATATATATATATATACACACATACTACTTGTGTAAGAACTTACCATAATCTTAGATGTCCTTCTCTTCCATGTTATAGTATTCATTACAATAGGGAAGCTGCTGTCTGCAGTGCCACCATCCGGCCAGTGTGACCAAGTCTTTGCTCCTGGAGGGTACGTGTGACGTCCCTTATCATGGCCATAAACCGACGTAGGGTATAAAAGTGACATCGGCACGTAGTCTCTTCAGAATGAACTGCCGCATAAAGTAGTACTCCTGTGGGAGAGGGTCCTACTAAGGAGACCCTTACAGACTTGCATGTAGACTAGACTTAGGGAAGTAGATAGTCATTCTCTTCCCCAGTCTCAGCACAGCCTATGTCCCCACAGGTAGGCCTTGCTATGTTAGGTAAGGTAGTGGGGGCAGGAGGGAGGGACTGAATACTGCAACATGGAAGAGAAGGACATCTAAGGTTATGGTAAGTTCTTACATAATTATTCTAAGTCCTTCTATTCTCAAGTTGCAGTATTCATTACAGTAGGGAGAGTACCAGTGCTTTAGGTATAAGCCTGGGTGGAGGATTAGGTTTCATGGTCAATGAGGCCTTGGAGAATTGATCTAGCAAACCCTGCTCTAGCTCTCGAGGCTAGGTCCAGTTTGTAATGCTTGGTGAAAGTGTGAATAGAGGTCCAAGTGGCTGCTTCTAAAATGGAAGCACAGTCAATCCCTTTGAAAAAGGCAGGTGAGGAGGCAGCTGCCCTGGTAGAGTAAGGCTTGACATGACCATGCAAGGATTTTCCATGCTAGGAATTGCACATGGTAAGGGAGTTTGAAATCCAAGAAGAAATGTTCTGTTTGGAGACTGCCTTCCCTAGAACTCTCAGATGGAAGGAGATGAATAATTGGTCGGACTTTCTAATAGGTTTGGTTTTGTCTAAGTAGTACCTCAGTTGCCTGTGGACATCCAAGGAATGGCGAGTTCCCAGGGAATTTTGTGGATGAGGGTAGAAAACCGGTAGGTTAATGGTCTGTTTTAATGAGAGTTCATTAACCAGCTTGGGCATGAAGGAGGGGTTGGTCCTGACAGCAACTCTGTCCTTGTGGAAAATAAGATAAGGAGAGTTAGCCATAAGGGCTTGTATCTCTGATACCCTCCTGGCAGAGGTGAGGGCCACTAGTAGAACTGTTTTGAGGGTGCAAAGTTTCAGGGATACTGAATGAGCTGGTTCAAAAGGTGGCAATGCGAGTTTTTCTAGTATGAAATTCAGGTCCCAAGGAGAGGGTATAGGTTTTCTTGGGGGGTTTGATATGAAGTACCCCTTTCAGAGAAAGCTTGACTTCCAATTGGGAAGCCAGAGGAGCTGATAATGGCAAACAAGCAGACATGGCAGATAAGTGGACTTTGAGGATTAAATTAGTCCTTAGTGAAGTAGCTCACACAAATAGGAAAGGATCATAGGTATATAAGTAGTCAAAGGGTCCTGTTTTTTCCTTTGACACCACCTGGAGAATCTGCCTCATTTAGATACATAATTTCTCCTGGTACTAGGTTTTCTGGCCTCCTGCAGAAAATTGAGTACATCCTCTGAATACAGGTGTCTTGTAGGGGACTAGAACCCTATCACCCATAAGTTCAGTTTCAGATTGTTCACCTGGGGGCGCAGTAGGGATCCCCTGTTCTGTGTGAACAGGTCTATTTGGTGGAGTAACTTGTGATGATTGCCCTTAGCTAGTAAGTGGAGGAAGGGAAAAGTACAGTTGTGTACACTTACCATAAATGTAGATGTTCGAGTGTATTCACTGTTGCAGTCCTTACAAAATGGGTTATCCGGCTCTCAATAGCCCACAGTTGGACAGAATACCAAAGTTCTTGGTATATGACATTGGCTGCCTTCGGTTTAAGCCTGACGCCAGGTACAAAGGAAGGCAGCCGACACCATTTCCTCAGTTTTTCTTGCCTTAACTGCCCCCAAAAAAGGTTAGACCAGGAAAAGAAAAATCCAGTCTGTGCCCTAGGAAAAAAGGGGGATGGAGGGGGGGGAAACCAGGACTGCAACAGTGAATACACTCGAACATCTACATTTATGGTAAGTGTACAGAACTGTACTATGTTCATCGTGTTTCACTGTTACAGTCCTTACAAAATGGGTTGATTCACAAAGCCCAGAAAAAAAAAACAAAAAGGAGGAGGAACACCCACTGTTTAAGGGTCAGTAAGGATGCCCTGCAACACTGCAGTGGCAAAACCAGCCCTGGACTTAGAAAACAAGGGTAAATTGTAATGTTTAGTGAAAGCGTGGACAGAAGTCCAGGTAGCTGCTTCCAGGATGTCCCTAGTAGGTACACCTCTTAAAAAAGCTGCTGAGGTAGAGGCTGCTCTAGTAGAATGTGTCCTAATACTCTGTGGAGGAACCTTGCCATGCTGTAAGTAACAAAAGTGAATACAATGAGCAATCCACTTAGAAATGGTCTGTTTAGAAACAGCTTTGCCCTAAGCTCCAGGAGCAAAACTGACCAACAACTGATCCGACTTTCGAAAAGGTTTAGTCCTGTCCAGGTAAAATCTAAGCTGTCTATGCACATCCAGGGATTGCAGTAACCTTTCTCCTTTATTCTGAGGATTAGGAAAGAAGGTAGGCAGGTGGATAGACTGGTTAAGAGTCAGCCTAGAAACCACCTTAGACATAAAAGAGGGATTATTTCGAAGAGAAACCCGATCCACATGGAAGATGATAAAAGGCTCTACTGCCATTATGGGCCTGCAGCTCAGAAACTCTTCTAGCTGAAGTAATAGCCAAGAGAAAAGCAGTTTTTCAGGAGAGAAACTTCAAATCTGCTGAGGCAGAGTAAGTTTCTCAAGTACAAAATTAAGATCCCAAGCAGGAGTAGGTGCCCTTCTGGGAGGCTTTAAATTTCTAGCTCCCCTGAGGAACTGTTTCATCAAGGGATGAGAGAAAATGGGTCGCTCAAAGGAACAATGAACAGAAATAGCTGAAGCATGAATCTTGATAGAAGAAAAGGAGAGTCCACCATTAAGCAAGCCTGCCACATTGTCAAGAATAAGAGGAAGAGTAGGTAGAGAAGAGTCTTCCCCTCTAGTCTGCATCCAAATGGAGAATATTTTCCACTTATCTGCATAAGATTTCTTAGTGCTAGGCCTCCTGACCTCATGAAGGACCTCAACCACCTGTTGGGAAAGGTTTAAATTATGAGCCAGGCTGCCAAATGCAGAGTCTGAAGATGAGGATGCAGATTTTCCCCCCCCTCCTGAACCAAGAGATGTGGTATCAGGGTAAGATGCCAAGGCTGAGACTGGGAGAGACTGCAAAGTAGTGGATACCAATGTTGCCTGGACCAGTCTGGAGCTATGATGATGTCCCTTGTTTTTTTGTCCCTTATCTTTAACAGCACTCTGGGAAGAAGAGGCAGAGGAGGAAATACACAGATCAAGAGCTGTGTCCAGGGGAAGGACAGAGCATCCACTTTCCAAGCTTTGTCATGATGATCCCTGGTGCAAAACGTTGGAAGAAGGTGGCTGGTCAGAGATGAGAAGAGATCCACAGGGGAGTGCCCCAACGCTGAATGATGCGATAGAAGATGGTCTTGTTTAGGTGCCACTCATGAGGATCCAGGTCCTGCCTGCTCAACCAGTCTGCCAAGGTGTTGAGCCTTCCTGGAAGAAACTGAGCTATCAGATGAATGCCCATGGAAGCTGCCATGAACCATGGTATCATGCTTTGTCTGCACAGGGGGTAGGAGTGAGTCCCTCTCTGCTTGTTGATGTACCACATGATTGTGGTGTTGTCTGTCCTGACTAGAAGAGTCTAGGCAAAACCACTTGCTGTGCACGTGGGTAATGCACGGCCGGAAAGTACCACAAACGAACACAGCCAGCAAATTCGCAGTTGAACATAAACCAAAAACAGATGATGAAAATTCCGACTTTATTAACAAAAATTACAGACCGGTTTCGGCATAAACATGCCTTCCTCAGTGTAAGAGTAACAGACATATAAAATATAATAAAATATACAAATTTATACTCAAAGTTAACCAATGAGCATCAGTAAACTATCAGTGCTCATGAATAATATATGAGAATAAAATAAAAAAATACAAAAAACTAGGAACCAAGGCTATGATCCTGACCTCTGATAAGTTATTTTAAATAATTATATTTTATGTAGAATTAGCAATTCATTTTTGTGTGAGAACTTTGATAATCAATATCTATTAAATGAAAAAACTAAATCTAATCACAAATATTGCATAAAATTAAACAAATAATCAATGGTAATATAACAAAAGTATATAAGGGAATCACAATATATTAAGTGATATAAGATATATGTGTACAAAGTATCTGTATTATATACATATATTATAATGTATAAGTAAAGATTAATTTTTATATTCACAAACAAAATTATAATGGTCATGCACATACTAATAAAAGTATGCTAGTCTGATCTGATTCAAAAAATTTTTTTCAGATCTTATTGACACATATGGCTATATTATACCTGATAGCTATATTGAAAGTTGTAGAAGTGCCATTCCCCATAAAAATTGTGGTTATGAATGGTCATTGAGTCCAAGCAGAAACAGTGAACCTGATAGCTAATTCATTTAATTAAACAATAGTTAGATACCATTCCCGATATAATTGTTATTATAAATGGTCGTTTAGTCCAGGTGAAAACAATGAACCCAGACTAATAATCCAATATTTCTCCTTATGATCCAATATACCGTGCCAACCTTGTGTATTACTACGATCACCAACGATTTTATCTATAATCATAAACATGAACTGTGCTTGTTGGTGTTTTAGAACATGCCGATACAAAGCATTTGTTTCCTTTTTGTTTCTAATATCGATCCGATGTTCATTCATACGTGTCCTAAGTGGCCTAGATGTCTGGCCCACATAAAATGCCCCGCAATGACATGAGGCCAGATAGACCACCCAGTCACTACTACAGCTGCCAAAGATTTTACAATCAAAAACCTTGCTGGTGTTGCGACTAGAAAAATGCTTAGACTTGGTGATCTGTTTGCAGGATCCACAATGGCCACACGGGAAGGTACCCAACAGTTCATGTCCTGTGATAGTAAATTGTTTGTAAATTGCTCCCCTACTACCAATGTGTTTGTAATGGGATAGTAAGGAACCCAATGTTTTTCCTTTCCTGTATGAAAATTGACATACATCCCCCAAAAGCACTCTAAGTTGTTCGTTGGGCATTAATATGTTCCAGTGTCTGTTTATAATATCTCTGATGGCATAGTAATTTCTACCATATGTTGTTATAAATCTAATGGTAGGTGTCTTGGAATCTACAGAGGTTGTCTTGTAATCCAACATAGTCTTTCTATTAGTTTTGGAGGATCGTGTCCATGCTTGATTAATGTCTTGTGTTTTATATCCTCTGTTAACAAATCTACGATATAAATCTTGACTAGCTGTCTCATAGTCTGATTTGGTTGAACTAAGGCGCTTCATGCGCATGAATTGTGATACCGGGATGTTCCTGATGGTGTGGCGTGGGTGCATGCTAGAAGCATGTAACAGGGTGTTATATTGTGGATATTTGCGGAAGGCTCTAGTAGCTAAGGTATGATCTGGGTTCCTTGAGACAGTTACATCAAGAAAGTTAATGGTCTGTGCATCAAAAGTGATGGAAAATTCGATACCCCAGATATTGCCATTAAGATACTCTGCAAATATCCAGCATCCGCACGCCACACCATCCAGCAATCATCCAGGTACCTGCGCCAAATATCCATTTCAACCAAATAGATGTTGTGAGATACATCGTAAATCATACATTCTTCAAAGAATGCCATAAATAGGTCGGCATAAATGGGAGCAAAGGAAGCCCCCATTGCCGTCCCCTGAAGCTGCCAATAGTACTGGCCTTGGAAATACAAGACATTGTTATTAAGTACATGTTCTGACATGCAAATTAATAGCGTGTTAAACCCCAGTGGATACATACTACTCCTGTCCAACCAATATTTAAGGGCTTGTAAACCAGCCCAGTGTGGTATGCTGGTGTATAGAGCTTTAACATCCAATGAGCACATTAACCACTCTGGCTCCAATTGTCTGTCTTCAATAATTTTAAGGAACTGTGTGGTATTCTGTAGCCTTGCCCGAACCAAACCCAAAAGCGGTTTAAGATAGTAAGTCAGGAAGGCCGACAATTGTTCGGTAAAGGATCCAATACCCGAAAAGATTGGTGTACCTGGAGGATTAATTATTGATTTGTGAATTTTTGGTAGTAGATATAGAATTTGCTTGCGGGGATCCTTGACCGTAAGTTGTTTGACACAGCTCTTGAAAATGATACCTTCTTCACATGCTAGATTTAGGAAAGAATCAATTTCCTTCTTAAAATTCGGTGTAGGGTCAATGGCCATGTTCATATAACATGCCGTATTAGATAACTGAGTTAAACCCTCATGAAGATAATCACTCATGTTTTGAACTACCACTGCCCCACCTTTGTCTGCACTTAATATGACAATATCCTTGTTGTTACGTAACTCATGAAGAGCTATGCTCTCTCCTTGTGTAAGATTATGTCCCAACATAGTGTATCCATGATTTTGAAAGTGTAAATCTCTGAAGACAGATTGCATAAAAATGGATACATTCTTATTCATTGGAGGCTGAAACACAGATTTGCTAAATCTGAATTCGTTGGATCTTTGAGAGGTATCATCTGCAAAGAACAATTTAAGATTCAAACTACGACAAAAATTCAGAACATCTGTGACAATGTGATATTCACTGGAATAGAAGCCTGGAATAAAATTAAGCCCTTTATTCAAAAGATTCTGTTGATCACAAGACAAACTTAAATTGGATAGATTTAAAACATTTTGATTTTGTTGCTGATGTTGACTTATGTTAGAAAGTTCTGAATCAATCCCTCCAAGAATTGCTCTAATGGGCCTTTTCTTATTGCTTCCGTCCCCTCCTATGTTTGGAGCCATTTTTTAAGGGATAGTTCTATTTGTTTTCTTTCTATGTGGCGATTCCCTGTCCCCTGTGTTCTCATAATCTGTCAGAGAGGAATCCTCTCCTGAGGTGCTAATGTTGAAACCATCTCTGGTTTTTAGAATAGATCTAGGTATCTTCTTAGTACGATTCGGGGCAAACCCCTGGCCAACCTCAGCAAATCTGACAGAGCGATTAAGCTCAAAGGGACATCCCCTTTGATAGTCGGAATAACCCCTATGAAATTTTTTGATTTTCCTTTCTTTAACAGTTTTCTCATGGTTTGTCAAATCTTTAGATAGTTTCTTCAGATGATCCTGAAATTTAGAAGAGGACTCATATTTTTTACAATCAGAACATAAAGTTTTCATTTCTTGGATATTTTCATCCACTATCCTCTCATAATACTGCAGAAGAATATTCACAAATAGCATAGACCCTAATTGTAAAGCTTCCTTCCAATCCTTATTCAACTTATCATCTGGTCTACCTACTAGAGGTTGAAGCCGTATTCTTAAGCCCCTAGGTGTAATACTTTTATTCGAATAGGCTCTAAACAATTTTAAATGCCATATATTTGACCTTAAATTTTTAAGGCCTTTGGTAAGGGAGAGAAAAGATAGATCACAATCAGATGACATCTGTTGTTCTATATTAGTTGGATTACTGCTTGGTGAGGCACTGATCCCAAAGACCCCAATATACTCCCGATCAGCACATAACCCTGATAATATGCTTTCCAGGTCCATGCTGTGAATGCGTGTCCAAATCTACTACTAAACAAAAATATAAGAAAAATATATGTTGACAAACCAAAAGAAACCTAAATCATAAAATGTTTAAGCCAAAGTTGGTCTAGGGTACCGCAAATCGATCCAAAAAGAGACCCAGAAATCTATACAACACTCTGGAAGTGTCTAATATTTACATGAAAGAGAAATGATTCAACAATGTAATATATTACCCAAAGGAGACCAGGAAACTAGTAATGTAAAGCTACCAAATAATTGTCCAACACATTTATTTTGTTGAATGACCCAAAAGTGTCAGATATTTAAAAGTTCAGGAATGCTGTCAAACCTGATTGGTAATGCTAACATATGATATTATTATTCTGAATTACATATATTCTATCGGTCCCACGGTCACAAAAATATAGTATAGAGTCAAATCCATATCAAATGGTGGAACAATATATTAACATTGTAATGTTGGTATTAAGGAGAAACAAAAAATGTCAAAAATCTACCAATGATGTTCAATATAAGATAATAGTAGTTGTAATAATATTGAAAAAAAAAAACCCTATTCGTAAATTCAAAATCTAAAATGTCATTTTAGAACATAGCAATATGATGTGACAACCTAGATAGATAACAAATGCAGTCCATACATATGAAGTCAAAAAACAAACTTATAAATGTTCTAAGACAGTACCGTGTTACAGACCAATATAGTCACATATGTCTAGATACTATGTAAAAGATAATCAACTAAGAAGTCACCCAACCACAACCTGTAGTGTATTCACTGATTAATTCCAGAGGGGGCTCACATATGTTGTCCAACCAACTATTGTTGATAATCCCTATAGACTGTACTTGTTAGGCTACTTGAAAAATTATATTATACAATAGACATCATAGATCGATATACACACAGAAAACAATATGTGTATCAAAAATGCTGTCACATAAGATGACTGTATCACCAAATCATGCCCCAGTCGAGCAATTCCCTTTCTCAACTGAACCACGCCTGTATGACAGTTTTCAAAATACACGTTTTGTATTAGATCATTGCATAATAATGGAAGCGTGCAAGTAGTAAAAGTACAGTTTTGTACCTACCATAAATGTAGATGTCCGATAGATATGCAACTGCAGTCATAACATATGGGTTTGTCCTGCCTCAGGCAGCCCTCGGTCGGCCGGATTCCAAAGTCTGGGTCCGATGTCGGCTGATGTTGCATTTCTCTCCGATGTCAGGGCGGCTGGAGTATATAAGCATCAGCCGACGCCATCTTCTTCAGTGTTTCTTGCCCCAGATGCCAGGTGCCCTCCAAGGAAGGCTGTAATCAAATTGGAAGACAAAAATAGGTTTCCAGACAACAAATAAGCAATAAACAGATACACCATAACAGATATCCCCAGCTAAGGATAACAGGGAGAGGAGTGGACCCAAGGCATAGAGGGGATGGAGGGAGGGAAAACCCGACTGCAGTTGCATTTCTATTGGACATCTACATTTATGGTAGGTACAAAACTGTACTATGTCCTTCAAGAATGCAACTGCAGTCATAACATATGGGTTGAATACCAAAGCTTAGCTGGGGGAGGTGGTATGCTCTAGGAAAGGGATGGTGTAGCTATCAGTCCCTGCAGGACTGCCGAAGCAAAGCCTGCTCTGGATCTGGAATATAGAGGGAGGTTGTAGTGCTTGGAAAATGTATGCACGGAGCTCCATGTAGCAGCTTCTAGAATGTATTTTGTAGGCACCCCTCTTAAAAAGGCTGTAGAGGTGGCTGTAGCTCTGGTGGAGTGTGGTCTGACATTGGCTGGCACACTCTTTCCATGGAAGGAATAACAGAATCTGATGCAATGTCCAATCCATTTTGAAATTGTCTGTTTAGAAATTGCTTTTCCTTGTACTGCAGGGCGTAAGCTACAAAAAGCTGGTCAGACTTCCTACTGGTCTTGGTTCTGTCTAGGTAGTAGCGAAGTTGTCTGTGTATGTCCAAGGTATGCAACAATCTTTCCCCTTTGTTCTCAGGATTAGGAAAGAAGGTAGGCAGGTGAATTGCTTGATTTAAGGCAACCCTAGATACCACTTTTGGCAGAAAGGTAGGGTTGGTTCGTAAGGAGACCCTGTCTCTGTGAAAGGTTATGAACGGTGGTATTGCCATTAAGGCCTGTAATTCCAAAACCCTTCTTGCTGAGGTAATGGCCAACAGGAAAGCTGTCTTCCAGGAAAGAAATTGTAAATCCACAGAAGCTGCTGGCTCGAAGGGAGGTAAAGTCAATTTTTCTAGGACAAAATTGAGGTCCCAAGCTGGTACTGGTGCCTTTCTTGGGGGTTTTATATTCTTGATTCCTCTAAGAAATTGCCTTAACAAAGGATGTGAAAACACAGGTGGGTCAGTATTGTATCTAGCTGAGATAGCTGAAGCATGAATTTTTATGGAAGAGAATGAAAGTCCTTTATGCAGCATATCTGCCAAGTATTCCAGGATGAGAGGAATGCTCAAAAATGAGGCATCATGACCCTTGTTGGTATTCCAAATGCTGAATCTCTTCCATTTGGCTGATTAAACTTTTCTGGTGGATGGTCTGTGGGCTTCTGTTAGTATCCGCTGAACTTCCTTGGAGAGAGGTAAATCAAGGGTATTTATGCGATTTCCCAAGCTGTTAGCTGTAGCGTCTGGATGTTGGGATGAACTGTCCTGAAGTTGTGTTGAGTCAGAAGTTGGGGCCATTGTGGAAGGGCCCACATTTTGTTGTGACATATGCTCCGTAGTAGTGGGTACCAGTGTTGTCTTGGCCAGTCTGGAGCTATTAGGATTCCCTTCAGCTTGTCTGCTTTGATCTTTAATAACACTGTGGTCATCAGTGGCAGAGGTGGGAATGCATAAATTATCAGGGTGCTCCAGTTGAATGAGAGGGCATCTATTTTCCATGCTTGTGGATGATATGTCCTTGAGCAGAACTTTTGTAAATGATGATTGAGGTGGGAGGCAAATAGGTCTACGTCCGGCCTGCCCCATGTCGAGGTGAGTCGTAGGAAGATGTCTGGATGTAGCCTCCATTCGTGGGGGTCTAGGAAATTCCTGCTTAGACTGTCCGCCAGAACATTGTCTTTGCCTGGAACAAACTGGGATTGTAATTGTATGTTTAGGCCCAATGATTTTTCCCAAAGATTCATTGTCAGTCTGCAAAGGGGGTAAGAATGAGTGCCCCCCTGCTTGTTTATGTACCACATCACTGTGGTGTTGTCTGTCCGTATTAACAGGTGGCCTTGTTGAAGTTGTTGCCCAAAGGCCTCGATGGCATGCATTACTGCTAACATTTCTTTTTGATTGATGTGCAGATGTGTTTCCTTTGGAGACCATTGTCCTTGAATACATCTGCCTTCCATGTGCGTCCCCCCATCCAAGGTCTGAGGCATCTGTGGTCATGGTCTGTGTTATCTGAGGTTTTTTGAATGACATACCTATGTTTGACTGGCTTGCTGAGGCCCACCATAGAAATTCCTTTTGAAGGCATGGAATGAGTGGGATATTTGCTTCTAGGTTGTTGCTGTGTTGAGACCATAAGCTTTTTAAGTACCATTGAAGCTTTCTCATGTGTAGTCTTGCTAGTGGAACCAGGAGGATGCAGGATGCCATGTAACCCAGGGCCTGTAGGAAACTCCTTGCAGTCATCTGGGTGAGCTTTGCTAAACTTTTGAAGTAATGGGTTAACTTCTTTTGCTTGTCTTCTGTCAGGTAAGCCATTTGAGAGGCTGTGTCTAGTTTGGCTCCTAAGAAGGTTATTTGCTGGGATGGCTGAAGTCTTGACTTTTGAAAGTTGACTGTGTATCCCAGAGCCTGTAGCAAGTCTATGACATAATTCAAGTTTTTTGTCAAAGTTAGTTTGTTGTCCGCTTGTATGAGGCAATCGTCCAGGTACGGGTAGATTTGAATCCCCCTGGAGCCTGCAATGAGCAATTACTGATGCCAGGCATTTCATGAATACTCTGGGCGCAGTAGATAAGCCAAATGGCAATGCTGAGAATTGATAATGCTCTGGCCCTGCAAGAAATCTGAGGTATCTTCTGCAGCTGTGTCTGATAGGGACATGCAGGTATGCCTCCTTGAGGTCCAGAGTAATCAGCCAAGACCCCTTGCCCAGCATGGGAAGGAGTTGCTGTAGAGTCAGCATTTTGAACTTTGGTACTATGAGGAAAGTGTTTAAAGCGGACAAGTCCAGTATTGGTCTCCATTGACTTTCTTTTCTTGGAACAAGGAACAGTCTTGAATAAAACCCTTGGCCTTGTTCTTGTTGTGGAACTTTTTCTATTGCTTTGATCTGTGCAAGCAGAGAAATTTGCTTTATAGCCTCTGCCCTCTGATTTTGTGGAAGGTTTGGCATGCCTTGTTTTATTGGCAAAGTGTGGAAGTGGAACCTGTAACCGTGGTCTATAATGTCCAAAATCCATTTGTCTGTTGTCAGTTTGTGCCAATTTTTTGAAAACAGAGATAACTTTCCGCCCAAAGGAGCCTCTATTTGCTCCTTGGTTAGTGGAACTAGAGGAAAGTCATTGAGATTGTCCCTGCGGGGCAGGAGAAACCCCTGTGTCACTTCTTTGGTTTGTTGGTTGCCATTGTCGTCCCCTGTAGGATCCTCTGTATTGGCCTCTTCCTCGGCCACGCCTGTTTTTGCCCCTTTGTGATCTTTCAGGATTAGGAAAGGACCAGTTTTTAGAAGGCCAGTTCCTGCTGAATCTGGGCGGCTGAACCTGAAGGAAATCTTTTACTGTCTGAACTGACTTGGCTTTTTCCTCAATGGACTTTAAAACATCTTTAGCATTAGCACCAAAAAGCTTGTTCTTTTCCAAGGGTGCGTCAAGAAGTTTTGCCTTAACATTATCTGGTAAGGGTTGTTCTTTCAACCATGCATGTCTACGAATGACCGCCCCTGTCATAGCTGCCCTACATGAAGCCTCCAATGCATCATATCCACACTGTAGAAAGTGATTGCTAACCTGTTGAGCATTATGCACAGTCTCCTGCAAAGACTTCCTATCTAAGGGTTCAGGGGAGGCCAATGTTTTTTGTAAATCATCTAACAGGAAATCCTGATATTGAAACATGTGAAAGAGACAATTGAGAGCTCTCATAGATAAGGTAGTGGAGGTGTAAACCTTCTTCCCCCATCTCTCAAAGGACCTTGCTTCCCTGTTAGAAGGCAAAGGATTTTTGGAGGTGGTAGCTGAAACCCCTTTAGGCCCCTGGGAAATTGTTTCTAAATCAACAGCATGTGCCTTAAAGAAATGAGAATGGGTTTCTGGAACCCTATAGTATCTGTCAGGCTTGGCAGGGGCAGGAGGAAGAGTGTCAGGGGTGACACTGGAGTCAGAATATAAATCATCCAAAACATCAAGCACAGGAGGTATAGCTAAGGGTCTGTGCTGGGGCTTTTTAAGGAAGGTTCGAAGGCGCTTTCTGGAATCAGAATATTCCTGGCCTTGCCACTTGAAATGCTCCCTCATGGAATGCAGAACTTCCCCAAAAGAAATATCCTCAGGAGGGGAGGCTGAGGGAATGGAGTCCTCTGCATCTGAATCCTCATAGGTCTGGAAGGGCTCTTCCTGGCTTTCGGAGTGAACAGAGTCCTCAGAATCTTCATCTGAAGGAAGAGGGTCAGAGGGTTCAACCCTGGGCCTTTTTTCAGGAGGAGGCTGGGATCCTCTCTCAGGATGGGCCTGGGAACCTCTGATCAGGGAAATTAAATCTGCTGCCATAGACATGATTTGTGTTTCAGGAGTAGGCTGAGGTAAGGTTTTAGCAGTAAGATGCTTGGACTTGCTGGCTGCCTTAGCACATGTGTAGGCCTTGATAGACATGGACATGGGAGGCCTAGCTGCTCCACGTGCATGAGAGACCTTATCAACAGCAATGGTCTCGGACATTTCCTCGGTTTCGGTATCCAGAGGAAAATCAATAACTGGCGTCGGAGTGGCCTCCGGTATCGGAGGTATCGGTAAAGCGGTGTTTTCGGTTCGGAGCGGTGGAATAACCGACTCAGAGGGAACCGGGGCACTCACGGTTAGTTTTGTCGTGGTGTCGGTGGAAGACGCGGGCCGAGGATGTCGGTCCCGGTCTTTTCGTTTCTTAGGAGTCTGCGTTGTCGGTTGTTTCCGACGGCATTGTATAATGAAATTTGTCGCCGAAGAAGTCTTCTGCGAACTCCGCCTGGCGCCTGAGAGTGAGCTTATTGAAGCGAGCACAGGCGACACAGGCCGAGACGTCGTAGTCTGGGCCAAGGCAAGGGAGGCAGTAAGAATGGAAATCCTTATGAGGTATTTGTTTACCACAAGACAAACAATTATTTACTTTTTCAGTAATTTCTGACATCGGCTGAGGCAAGAAAAGGTCCCCAACGGGGTACTTAGCTTTTTTAATGACTTCGGTTTCGAAGAATACAGGAGCTGACCAACCGGCACTTGCGAACTGCTTCTGCTTCGGGCACCGCGCGGCAAGAAAGACTGAAGAAGATGGCGTCGGCTGATGCTTATATACTCCAGCCGCCCTGACGTCGGAGAGAAATGCGACATCAGCCGACGTCGGACCCAGACTTTGGAATCCGGCCGACCGAGGGCTGCCTGAGGCAGGACAACCCATATGTTATGACTGCAGTTGCATTCTTGAAGGACATCCACACTTAACTGTAAATCAAATGTCCCTCAAACAGATGGATATATTCCTTACATGCACATGGTGTAAAAAATCTAATATGAATATCTAACGAAGCACATAAATTCTAAAGTCTTAATGTTCAATAAACATTAATTGCTCACATTCTCCCAAATGGCAAGAGAGTAAAAATTCTTTTAACTTACTAATGCCAAGTGCGTAAAAAAATATAATCAATGGTACATAGGTATAAATGCCAAATTGCTATACACAGGAAACGTAACAATAGTACCTAAAGTTTCAGTCCCAAAAATGGTATGGAAAACCATCCCACGCTGTTCAACTCTAAAAACCAAATTCATGTTCACCATATCCCGCTCTTATGATATTTCATGTTATTCTATTCAAAGAACACATCGACTGATACCAAAAATGGCAAAATGAGTCGGTAAGGTAAATATATGTTGTACTTCAGTCACAAACCACGAGCGTATAGACCATCCAACCATATGTACCAGATTAATGAAAAAATTGCACCACGAAGACTTAGATGTATAATATTTGTTGTACTTCAGTCACAAACCACGAGCATATAGGCCATCCGACCCAATGCACCTGATTAATTGAAAAATTGCACCACGAAGACGTAGATGTATAAATCCAATCTTGTATTGATGTAAATACAACCTTGTATTAATGTAAAAACACAATCCAAATAATAATATAAATGTAGAGTCAACATAAAAAATATTCCAGAGTATGAAAGTTGTCTCACAATCTTACGAATAGCGTAATCCACAAGCTCACAGGCCCCACCACAAGATAACACCACTGTAGTCGTCGTAGCCTTGATCCCAAGTGAAATGGATACTCAGCGACACCAAAAGTACCAAGAACGTCTGTTACTTCAGAAATGCAATACCCTGACAAATATCCAACATAGAAGAGTACCAGGAGGCAGAAGATGCTTGAAAGCCATCAAGGCTTGCTGGACTGCCATCAATTCCTTCAGATTTATGTACAAATGAACCTGTTGATAGTTCCAAATCCACTGAATGCATCTGCCCTCTAGATGTGCTCCCCAAGCATAGTCCGAGGCATCTGTGGTGAGTGTCTTGCTGGCAGGAGGTGAACAGAAAAGAAGGCCTTTGTTCTGTGCACAGGCCGTCGCCCACCAAAGGAACTCCATTTACAGGCAGGGAATCAGAGGAAGAATCAAGTCTAAATCTTGAGTGTGTTGACACCAAAGGTTTTTGAGGTACCATTGTATTTTCCTCATATGCAGTCTGGCATATGAAATCATCAGAATACATGAAGCCATGAATCCCAGGGCTTGCAGGAATTGCCTTTTAGAGAGCTGGGTCATGCTTGCCAAATTCTTGACGTAATTTGAAAGATCCATTTGTTTCTCTTGAGGGAGAGATACCATCTGGGCGGCTGTGTTCAGACTCGCTCCCAGGAATACAATCTCCCTAGTGGGTACCAATTTTTACTTCTTTTCGTTGATAGTGTAGCCCAAAGCGATGAAAAGGTTCTTTACAAAGTCCAAATCCTTTAGAAGTTGCTCTGGAGAGTTTGCCTGAATAAGACAATCGTCCAAGTAAGGGTAAATTTGAATGCTTCTTTGCCTGCAAAAAGCAATGACTGGAGTCAGGCATTTTGTAAAAACTCTGGAAGCAGTAGATAAGCCAAAGGGCAGTGCAGAGAATTGGAAGTGCCTGTTCCCCGCCCTGAAGCGAAGGAACTGCCTGCGGCTTTCCCTTATTGGGATGTGCAGATAAGCTTCTCTGAGATCCAAAGTCACCAGCCAGGAATTCTTGGCCGGCATGGCAGCAACTGCTGAAGAGTGAGCATTTTAAACTTGGGAATCACCAGAAAAGTGTTTAGAATGGATGAATCCAGAATAGGGCACCAGGTGCCCCCTTTTTTGGGAACCAGGAAAAGTCTTGAGTAGAAACCTTGGCCTATCTGTAGTGCAGGAACTGGCTCTATTGCTCCTGGGTTTAGCAAAGAAGAAACTTGTTTTTCTGCTTCTGCCCTTTGATGTGGGGGGGATATCTGGGTATCCTTGGTGGACTGGGAAGGTGTGAAAAGAGAACTTGTAGCCTTGGGACACTATTTTGAGCACCCATTTGTTGTCTGTGATGATGCACCAGACATCTGAAAAAAAATGGCTAACCTTCCCCCCAAAGAAACCCTGGGCCCGCAGAGGCAGGCATGGGAAGGCCAGAGTCGCTGGGAATGCTTGCTTTGGAAAGTTTTCTTAGAACTCCCCGGTTTTGAAGAGGAAGCCTGCCAGTGCCTAGTCTTTTGAGGGGTGGAAGTCTGTCCCCTAGAAGACCTGTAACCCCTAGGCCTAGTGCGACCATGTTTACTAGGGTCAGGAAAAGTCCATTTCTTAGAAGGGTAATGCCTACTAAAACGAGGAAGCTGAACTTGCAGAAAATCCTTAACAGTTTGCATAGATTTGGCCTTATCCTCCAACTTTTTCAACACCTCTTCTGCTTTGCTACCAAAAAGATTGTTCTTGTGCAAAGGCACATCCAGTAATTTAGATTTGACAGGTTCAGAAAGGGGCTGTTCCCTGAGCCAAGCATGTCTTCTAATAACAGAACCAGTGGCTGCTACCCTGCAAGAAGCCTCCAAAGTGTCAAAACCACAACATGGAGAATGTTTAGTGACAAGAGTGGCAGAATTCAATAAACCTTGCATGTCCTTACTCTCCATCAGGGAAGGAACACCAGCTATTTTAGCCTTAATGGCCTCCAAAGTATGCTGCTGATACTTAAGCATATGAAAAAGACAATTAACAGACCTAATAGCCAGGGTGGAAGAAGTATAAACCTTTTTACCCCATGTATCCAAGGACCTAGATTCCCTGTCAGAAGGAACAGGATTTTTAGCAACCGTGGCTTTAACACCTTTAGGGCCCTAAAAAGAAGTTATGTACTTACCATAACATTCCATGTGAGTTGTTTATCTCGTCTTTATTCTCATTGATGTGCTCGGAGCCGATCCTTGGCTCCGACACGGCTGATAGCAAAGCTCAAGGTTTGCCAGTAGCTCGAGACCAAGCCCCTTATAACACAATGCACTGCTGGAATTACCTCAGATCTTGTTTGCTACGAGTATATATACCCGTTTATTTCTACAAGGAAGCACTTCCCGAAGGGGAAGAAGAAGTATTGAATAACCAGGATGGTACTAGCCTCTAAATCAACTGTCAGCCAGGAGGGGGAAGGAGGGAGGGACGTGAGAATAAAGGAGAGAGAAACAACTCACATGGAACTTTATGGTAAGTACATAACTTCTTTATGTGAAGTTGTTAAATCTCGCCATTTATTCTCACTGATGGGTAGCGTCCCTAGCACCCTCAATCTTGGGTGGCTCATGGAACTATGTTTTTCAGTACAGTGGAACCAAAGGAAGACCTGTCCCTGGAAGCCTTATCTACTTTGTAATGTGTGATAAAGGTATGAGGCTTAGACCAAGTGGCTGCAGCACAAATATTGTCAAGGGGCAATTTAGCTTGAAAGACAGAAGACGTATAAACGGCTCTGGTAGAATGAGCCTTAGGTTTGGGTGTCAATGGCATGCTAGCATTCGCATAAACAAAGGATATACAATCTGATAACCATTTAGATAAAGTTGCTTTAGCCAGTGGATTACCTTTTCTGGCCTCCAAAAAGGATACAAAAAGTTGATCTGATTTTCTAATATCCTTAGTTCTGTCAAGATAAAATCTGAGCTGTCTGTGTACATCAAGTTTGTGCAGCATGTATTCCAATTTGTTAGAGTGGTTGGGAAAAAAGACTGGCAGCTCAATGACCTGATTGATATTGGATTCAGAACAGACTTTAGGCAAAAAGGAGGGGTTTGTTCTGATGGAAAATCATGTAAGGAGGCCTAACAGATAATGCTTGAAGTTCTGACACTCTGCGAGCAGAAGTAATGGCTACCACAAATATAGTCTTCCAGGACAAATATTTGAGATCACAAGAAGATGCTGGTTCGAAAGTGGAGAGAATAATTTGAGACAGCATAAAATTTAAATTCCAGGGAGAATAAGGAATTTTGACAGGAGGTCTCATGTGAAAGGCACCTTTAAGAAAAGCCTTAGATAACTTATGGCTCATAACATTCAACCCATCGAATCCAAGGTGGAAATTTGATATGGCGGCTAACTGGACTCAAACTGTGGCAGCTGCTGCTCCTTCTTTAAAAATCTTTGTCAAAAATTCTAAAATGGATGCTAGAGGAGCTTGGAAAGGGTCGATTTTCTGTATATTGGCCCAAATTGAGAACCTGTTCCACTTACTGTGGTACAGTTTCCTGGTGGATGGCTTGTGAGAAGACAAAAGGATTCGTCTTGTATCATTTGAGAGCGAATGAAGCCTGTCAATTAAGGGAAGTGGATTAGCCAAGCAGTCAGTTTTAGGGACTGCAGTGAAGGATGGAGGTCCCCTGACGGGTGTGTCAGAAGGTCCGGAATTGGATCCAGGATCCATGGATCCTCCAGTAGATGATGGTGAAGGAAGGAGAACCAAATCTGTCGAGGCCAGTCAGGAGCTATGAAGATAACCGTCCTTCCCAGTGACTTTGCTTTCTGTAAAACCTTGGGTATCAATGGAATACATGGGAATGCATATGAGAGACCCGGAGGCCAATCATGTACAAGTGCGTCTCTCGGGGAATGTCCCGGAGGTGGTATTAGAGCAAAGTAGCTTCTGCATTTGGTATTGATGTGACTGGCAAACAGGTTGCAGCAAGGCTGGCCCCATTCGCGGAAAATCAGATCCGCAACTCGTTGGTTGAGAGACCACTCGTGAGGCAACAGTATTACCCTGCTTAGCTTGTCTGCTATCACACTGGATTTCCCCGGGATGTGCGTTGCTATCAGAAAACGGTGGGATGACACAGCCCATTGTCATACCCTAAGTGCTTCTCGACAAAGGGGGTAAGACTTGGTTCCACCTTGTTTGTTCAAGTACCCGACCACTGACATGTTGTCCACCTGAATTGCAATTGTCCCTAGAGGAAGAGAGTCCTGAAAGTACTCCAATACCAGAAGTACCACTCTCAACTCCAGAACATTGATATGCAGATGTGACTCTTGATCCGTCCATGGGCCTTGGGCAGTCTTTCCCTGAAAATGCCCCCCCCCCCCATCAGGGACGCGTCCGTGGTCACATTAGCTACTGGGGGGGAGAACAAAGGGTCTACTGATTGTAACATGAAGAGACGTCAGTAATCACTGAAGGTCTCTCTTGCAAGAATCTGTGATGAGAATCATCTAGTGTATCGGTAGCTTTTGGTAGGACCACTGAGCGAAGAGGAGCCATTGAAGGATTCGCATATGCATCCTTGCGAGTGGTACAGCCAGGATTGCTGCTGCCATCAACCCTAGTACCCTCAAGACCTCTGCTGCTGTAGCTTTGTTCTTTGACACCAGTGAGATGACGTGTTAGCGAAGAAGTGAGACTCTTTCGATTGGAAGACGTAGAGTGGTGGTTGATGTATCTAACTCTGCTCCTATAAAAACGGTATGCTGCGATGGCAATAAGGCAGACTTTTCGAAGTTGATTGTAATGCCTAATTGATGGCAGAGTGTCAGAGTATATTGTGTTGCCCGAGTCAATTGATGCCTGGTGGTAGCAGTGAGGAGCCAATCATCTAGGTATGGAAACACCTGGAATCCTAGATGCCTCAGGTGAGCCGTGACCTGCCATGCATTTGGTGAACACCCTGGGGGCTGTAGTGAGACCAAAGGGCAGGGCTCAAAACTGGTAATGATTGGCTCCCAGCCAGAAATGCAGGTGACCCCTGGAGCATCTGTTTATCTTTAAGTGATAGTACGCGTCCTTGAGATCTATGGAGCACATCCAATTGCCTTTCCCTAGGAAGGGAAGAATGAACTGAAGCATGACCATTCGGAACTTCTCTTTCTTTACAAATTGGTTGAGCCTGCTGAGGTCCAAATTGGTTGAGCCTGCTGAGGTCCAAGATAGGTCTCCAGTCCCCTGTTTTCTTTGGTACCAAAAAGAATCTTAAGTAAGTTCTGAATCCAACTTGGTCTGCTGGGACTGGTTGGATGACATTTTTCTAGCAATTTTTGGACCTCTACGATTGCTTGTTCCATGAGATTGGGTGGAACATCTGGGATTCTGCTTACAGGAGTAGGTGGGGAAGAGAACAGTATGAAATATCCTCTGGAAATGATGCTTTGTACCCATGTATCTGATGTTATGTTTAGCCAGGCTTCTGGGTACAAAGACAAGCGACCCTCGACTGCCTCCAGAGCCGAACAGCCGGGCCCCCTTTCAGGAGCGCTGGTAGGCCTGATCAGAGAACTGGCCTCTGTCACCCTGTTGCTGTGGACTCCCCTTGCCGTGCGGGTGGCGTCTTCCGTTATAACCCCTTCCTCTGCCTATAGAAGGGGATTTCTCCACGTGTGTCCTGAAAAGATCCCTGTGCTTTTCGGAACCACATTTTCCCTCCCCTAGGGCCCTTGGGGTAGGGCCGAGTAGGGGTAGAAAAACGGACTCCAATGGCAGATAGGGTCTTGCCTTCCTGCTCACACCTGGTTAAAGATTCCTTTACTTTAGGCCCAAACAGTGATGAGCCATCAAATGGGGTGTTGATAAAGGAAGACTTAAAGGTTTCTGCAAAGAAATAGAGATGCATCCAGGCTTGTCTCTGCAGAGCAATGCCTGAACTAGCAGCTCTACTCGAACCATCAGCTGCATAAGATATGAGATGCATGGACGAGTTTAGGGTAGCGAGCTGTGTGTTGACTTTGTCGGCAACCCCTGCAGCTACCATACCCTGGAGAGCATCTCCTAGCTCTTTTAGGAGATCTCTTTGCAGTCTCGTAAAATGGGTTAAATAGTTCAGCGATCGCAGAGGAAAAGTTGCTGAACTAAACATGCGTTTCCCATATCTATCCATGATCCTAGAATCTCTGTTAGGAGGATGGATAGATGTGGATGTTTCAGACACTTCCTTTTTGGTGGCTGCAGCTACCGCCATGGCATCAACAGGCACTCCTTTGGTCAAAAAGGCTTTGTCCACTGGGGCAGAGATGAACTTATTCAGCTTCCAAGGGACAGGTTCCATGGCCTCTGGTGACTCCCATGCCTTACGAGAGATCAGCTCCATGAGCTCATCATAAGGCAGATACACCCAAGAAGTGGAAGGTTGAGACCCAAAAGCCTTCACGAGCACTGACTCATCCTCAGTAGGGGGTTTGGACTGCCAATCGCCCCTCTGACTAAGGATCTCTAATATCTCTGCAAAGGAGATATCATCAGAGGGGGATCGAGGGGACCCTTCTGACTCATCCAAGTCCGTGTCAGATGTCAAAGACTCCTGTGGGGATTCTAAGTGCCTCCTCTTGCACAGTCTCTTCCTGGGTACCTCCTCAGTGGGGAGATCTGGGGAGGTCTCGGAAGAGCAGGGGATGCCCTGTGGGGCCACTTGAGGCTCGGGGTCTCTACGCTTAGGGGGACCGGTAGACGTAGAAGCGGACACAGGAGCTTGAGGGGAGAAGGAAGCCCGAACTGGTGCCGATGATGTCTTGGGAGACAGGACACTCCTCATGGCATCAAAAGCACCATGGCTCTGATGAGAAGGGGTAGACAAATCCGGAGGGACCATCCGATCCTCCCGCACTGAAACCATGGGCTCCGAGCCCGAGGTAGGAGCCGAGCTCATCCGAGCCGAAGCCCTGAGAGGAAGAGTTGGCACCAACAAATTGGTCTGACTATCCTCCCTGGACCCGACAGGACAGTGTCGGCTCCTAGCATCCTTGGTCGGTGCAGAGGATGTCAGAGTAGATGGAACCGATAACACCGGTGTGGGTCTCGGTTCCATAGGTTCGACAAGCATTGGTTTGGGCTCCTTCAGCTCCGAGAGTCCAGTATGGCTCAGAGGAGTAGTCAAGTCCGGTTCAATGGTCTTCGGCTCCGACGAAGTGGTCGGGGCCGACAACAATTTAGCAAGTCCTGGTGCCTGTAGGAGCTTCTGCACTATCTGATCCATGTCCATATCAGAGATGCTGACTGAAGACTTCAAGGAATGCACCGAAGGTGCTGACTGGAGCAGAGGAGATGAGGGAACCTCAGAGACCGGCTCCAAGACTGGGAGCTGGCTCTGAACCAAATGGACACTCAGTTCTGAGGACTGTGGAACCGATGCCCCTGTACCCTCTGATCTCTTGGCCTTCTTGGTTTGTTTAGACTCAGAAGATTTTGAAGATTTAGAAGAAGTGCTGGCACCTTCTTGGCTACCCAATGCCTCAGAAAAAGTATGCTGCAGCAACCCCCTATGAGTTTTCTCCTTCTCTCTAAGAGAACCTTAGATGAAAAAGAGTGGCAAATACTGCAGGAGTCTTGGAGGTGTTTAGCCCCCAGACAGTAAACACATTGGACATGTCCGTACGTGACGGACATTTTCTGTCCACAATCTGGACATTTTTTTAAACCCCGATTTGGGGTGAGATTTTTCTCTCTCATCCAACATATGAGAGACAGACCACAAAATTAACATGTAAAGGTTAAACACAGGGCTAACTAAGCCCACACTAAACAATATACTAAGAACAAGTAAAAATATTTAAACTAAATAGGGCTAAGAAAGGGCCCAACACTAAGAAAAACAAGCCAACACAGGGCACTATCACTACAATCTAACCTACTTTAAAGTATTATTATTTTTAACAAGAAACACACACACACACTAAATATGAATAATCTCTCAAAAAGAGAAGAAAAATTTTTTTTAAAACTTGCGATTTATCAAAATGGTCTGAGCTAACTGGATCACCAAGATCTCTCTTACCGCGGCAAACTAGATCCGAGGTAATTCCAGCAGTGCATTGTGGGATAAGGGGCTTGGTCTCGAGCTACTGGCAAACCTTGAGCTTTGCTATCTGCCGTGTCGGAGCCGAGGATCAGCTCCGAACCCATCAGTGAGAATAAACGGCGAGATTTAACAACTTCACATGAAATAATCTCTGGATCAGCAGTAGGATTCTTGAAAAGGAACTGATGAGAATCAGGAACTCTATAATACCTGTCAGGCTTTCTGGGAGCAGGAGGAATAGGATTAGGAGTCAAAGAATTCTCGATGAAAACATCAACAACAACTTCCAAAACCAGAGGGATAACCAAAGGCTTATGCTGTGGCAAAGCCAAGAATTCCCTAATAAATTTCTTAGACTGAGGGTAGTCCTGACTTTCCCATTTGAAATGCTCCCTAAGAGTATTCAGAGTATCGCCAAAAGAAAAATATTCTGGAGGGGAGGCAGAAGGGATGTAGTCTTCTGCATCAGAATCCTCAAAACCAGAAAAAAGTTGAGAGTTTCTATCTTCATCAGCAGAGGTGCTGGAAACCTCAGAGTATGAGGCAGACAAAACGTCTGGGGACAATTCCCTAGCCCTCTTAGAAGGAGGGTGGCTGACAGCCCCTGATAAGAGTCAAAAGATCACTAGCCATCTTAATCATCTGAGACTGAGGCATTTGAGGGGGGGCCAGGTGCCTGCTTTGGAGTAGACTTTCGGCTGGAAGACCTGCTAGAAAGCTGGAGGGACTCTGGATGCCTAGCCACCGCAGTAGTCTGAACCAAGGTAGTCGGTCTGGATCTGGTCTCCGAATGGAGATAAGAGGCCTCAGAAGCCAGTGCCTGCTTAGCGGCTCCAGATCCATCTGAGGCTGCAAATGGCAGAGGGTCATAACATGCAGTGGAAGTCTGCGGTACGGAGGACTCAGAAAAGGTCTCCGCAGATGCCTGCTGCTGAACATCCGCTGACTGCAGGGGCAAAGAAAGAGCCTCACTGACTACCACTAGGCTGACAACCAACTTAACAGGGACGTCATCACTTAATTTGACACTAAGCCTGTCGCGGTCCTTATCCTTGCACTTCTTAGGAACATCTGAAGTTGGGAGACCAGAAGATGCCATACCGACGAACTTAGGCCAAACTCCAAAATGCTTAAACAAGATCCTAGCTCTATGGTGAAAGGTACACAGGCTGAGAGAAGCACAGAGAACACAATTAGGGATGTCGTGCTCAAAGCCCAAACAAGTTTATTTATTTATTTTACATTTGTTGACTGGGAAGGTCCGACTGGATACATGTCCATTTTCAGCGGAGGCCCGGGGAGAAAAGCTCCAACATTGACAAATAGGTAAACGAAATGTTGACAGAATATAGATTGTTCTCCTTAGGTAGTTTACATAAAAAAAATAGGAGACATTTTAAAGTATTTCAATACAATTACTCCAAGATATATAATAATGTTACATACACATAGTATAGCATTCTTATCTCCTTTTAGATTGACCCTTTGGATAGTTTTATCGGGTTTTTAGTGTAGGAAGCAAAGTCTAGAGATTTACATGGAAGAGGGGAGAAGAGGGAATCAGATGCGAGAGAGGTAGAGGTTAAATAGGTTAGACCTGGTAAGGACGAAGAAATACTGGTTTAGATGGAGTCAGTCTGGACTTATGCATTGGCAAAGCCAATGTGTTTTGAGATGGTGGGTTAACCCCTTTTTGAAAAGTTTAATGGAGGGAATGGTGGTGAGGCTGGGTGGAAGGGAGTTCCATATTTTTCCGATTGCATTGGCAAAGAGAGCGTCACCTCCTGCATTGTTGGATTTTACTGTTTGAGCTAGTAGCTTGTTTGAGGAGCGTAAACTATTGAGATTGTTGTAAGGTTTGATTAAGTTTTTCAGTGCAGGGGTTTTGTCAGATTGTTTAAGAATTTTAAATGCTACTATGAGTTGGCTCTGCTGGAGAAGGTTAGGGAATTTGATCCAACCCAGGCTTTGTAGGTTGCTACAATGATGGGTTCTGTAGGGCATGCCGGTTGCAAATCTGGCTATATGATTATAAGAACATGTTAGTTTGTTAACTTCAGTTGTGTTAAGATTTGTAAGGATAGGGGAGGCATGTAGGAGGGTAGAGAGGAGATGGGAGCGGGCAATGGCCATTTTTGCTATTGGAGTAAGAAAGGATTTTATTCGATAGAGCGACCCGAGTTTTTTATTAACGGTTTTAATAGTCTGATTGATATGGATATCATATCTAAGTTTATTGTCAATGGTAACTCCCAGTAGTTTAGTGTAGGAGTCTGGGGAGATAGTTGTCCCATTTTTGGACTGAATAGAAAAGGGTGTGGGTATGATCTTATGAGTGGGGTAGAAGATTAGCAGTTTGGTTTTGTTTGGATTAAGAATAAGTTGACGTCCCATTAACCAATTCTCTACTGCCGTGAAACAGTATTGTGTTTTTGATAACAAATTAACTGGAGATGAGTCAGAACATACTAATGTCGAGTCGTTGGCATATTGAATACAGGTGGCGTCTGGGATGGCTTTGTAGAGGTAATTTATGAAGACAGAAAAGAGAAGAGGTCCCAATATGAAACCTTGAGGAACCCCTATGGTATTAGATAGGAGGCTAGAGAGCTTATTTTGCCAGAGTACAGCTTGCTGTCTCTCTGAGAGATAGGCTTGAAACCACTCTAGAGTTTGGTTGTCTAAATGGAGATTTTTTAGGGTATTATGAAGTAGTTGATGGTTCACTATATCAAAGGCCTTTGATAGGTCCAGAAAGAGAGCTGATGATATTTTTTTCTTATTCTGGTTGTGGTTAATTGTGTCAGTAAAAGAGAGAAGGGCAGTGGTTGTACTATGGTGTGGTCTAAAGCCATGTTGAGAGCTGGTAAGTAGGTTGTTCTGGATAAGATAGTAAAGAAGCTGTCTATGTGCACATTTTTCCATGATTTTGGCCAATGGTGACAATATAGCTATGGGCCTGTAATTTGACAGTTCTGTCGATGAGCCTCCTTTATGGAGTGGTATTACATAGGATATTTTCCATATTGAGGGGATTTTGGCTTCGGCTAAGGTACGATTGATGAGTATCGAGATGGGGTAAGCTATAACATCAGCAGCTTTTTGTAAGTATTCGGCTGGGAGAAGGTCTGTGGAGAGAGTAGTTGGTTTTAGTTTCTTCAGTAGTGAGCTTATATAGGCAGTGGGGACAGGTTGAAATTTAAAGGTGGGTATGGACTTTAGGGTGATATCTGTTATCTGGGGGTTGGTAGTTGATAGCTGGTTGGCTAGGGATTGTATAGTGTCCGTGAAGAAGGTATTAAAGGAATTGGCTACTTCCTCTGGGATTTTATCCGATAGTTTTTCTGGGGTAGGAGTTGAGCTTTTACCTGGATGGAGTAGATTGTTTAAATTGGCCCAGAATTTTTGGGGATTGTTTTGGTGTTTGTATTGTAGTTGACAATAGTAGTTTTTTTTGTCTAGGGTTATAGATTTTTTGGTCAGATTTCTTTGTTGTTGAAATTTAATGCGGTCTAGGGGGGACTTGGTTTTGCGCCATATATCCCAGGTTTTGTTTCTTAGTTTAATTAGGGATTTGGTTTCTTTTGTTAGCCAGGGTGCTATATTTGTTTTAATTCTAATTAGTCTTTTTGGGGCGTGAGACTCAAGTATTGTTAGAAATGTAGTATTAAAATTTAATACTGCCTCCTCTAGGGGAAGATGCTTGAGGGATGCCCAGTTGTAGGATTTAAGTTCTGTCTGAAATTTTGTGAGGTCAAAGTGTTTCCTGTTTCTAACCGACCTGTACATGGGCTGATTCGAGTATGTTATCTTGTTTTTCTTTAGGTAGGTGATGAGGTGATCACTAAGGTCATTTGGAAGGGTCCCTGATACATAGGTATGATGTTGACTGTTTATTAGGATCCAGTCTAGGATACTCTCTTTTTGTTTGTTATTACCTATTCTGGTAGGGGAAGATATGGTCTGTTGGAATCCGTGGAAATTTATTGCAGTGGAGTTTAACTCGGAGGAACATTGGTTCCGGTCCAAGTTAACATCACCTAGGATAATGGTTTCTTGAGGGTAATTGTTTGATAGCCAGCTGAGAAGGTTTTCAATTGTTTCGGCGTTTTTCCCAGGGGGGGATATAGGTCACGATTAGATTAATTCCCCCCCCCCCTATTTAGTTCTACTTTTAGTGCTAGTATTTCAGCGTTGGAGATCTGGGGTGGCTGAATGGGGTTGATAGTGACATTTAGTGTGCTTTTGTAGAGCACAGCAATACCACCGCCCTTTTTGTTTAGTCGATCAACTCTGTGTATATTATAGCAAGGTGGGATAATCTCATTATCCTTGGTCCCTGGTTTTAACCAGGTTTCGGTTAAGCACATTATTTCTGGGAGGTACGTTCCTATTAGCGCATGTAAGTTATGTATCTTATTATTTAGACTTCTTATATTTAAGTGGTATATTTGGAGGGAGTTGGATGTATTCTTGGAAGGTGGTCAGATGTTCAAGCTTGGTGTTGACATAGGGCCTGGGTTGGGGTGGATGTCCCCATCTTTAGTTATGTTTTTTCCTAGAAAGTCTAATAGTCTCATAAGTTTAAATAGTTGTTTGTAATCCTGTTTGGATTTAGGGTACTTTGGTTTGAGTTTATGCAGGTAGTGATAGTTTGTCAGTGGTGATTGACTGGTCAGATTAAGTGCACACTGTGTAGCACTTCTCAGCGATGGGGAGATATTAGTTTGGTATCTGGGGTAATAGTAGCCTGAGTAAGGCTGGTCTTCATATTTAGTTAGCAGGTATAGTACGGTACACAGTGGTAGGGTAAGTATTATTGTTTTTAGCATTGATTTAATTATAGTGGGTGTGGTGGATTTCATTTTCATGGGGTAATGGAGCTTTTGAGTATAAGAGGATATATAGAGGGTTGGATGGAGGAAGTAGTAGGAGGAGTGGGAGGAGTCTTGCAGGTGATTTTGTGTGGCTGGAGAGAGAGGAAGAGGTGTGGTTATGTAGGTATAAATGTAGACGTACTGGGGGTGGGTGGAATATGGGGGCAGGGTGGGGCGCGGAGGCCGGCCCAGCGAGGCGAGGAGCGGTTTTATTTAGCTCCAGACTAAGGCACCAGAGAAAAGGCCGGAAAATAAGGTAACTTGTGCCACCAGTGATGTACTACTCACTAAATTATACTTGTTATACAATAGGAGTGAAAATCACGGTGCAGAATCGGTTTTCCACAGGCAAGACAGTTATTAACTTTGTCTGACCTTCGTTAAAGCAAGAAAAGAGGGTCCCCAATGGGGTACTTACCTGAGGGTGTCTTCAACTAAGCAGTCAGAATACAAAAAAAGGTACTCAGCCGACTGGCACTTGTGCAAAATACTTCTGCTTTGGGCTCCGCGGCAAGAAAAACTGAGGAAATCGCGTCGGCTGCCTTCCTTTGTACCTGATGTCAGGCTTAAACTGAAGGCAGCCGACGTCATATACCAAGGACTTTGGTATTCTGGCCAACTGTGGGCTACCGGGGGCCAGATAAACCATTTTGTAGGGACTGCAACAGTGAAACATGATGAACATCCAATGCTGTCTTGGCCAAAACGGGGTCACCAACAGGATTTTGGGTTTGTCCCTCTGGATTTTCAGGAAGACTCTCTGAATCAGAGTGAAGGGAGGAAAGGTGTAAAGGTACATTCCCTCCCAAGAGAAGGAAAATGCCTCCACTTTCCAAGCTTGTGGATGTGGGTCCCTTGTGCAGAAGCTGGGCATCTGTCTGGTCTGGGGGGAGGCAAAGAGATCTGCTTGTGGAATACCCCACATGTGAATAAGATCCAGGAATACCTCTCTCTGAAGCATCCATTTGTGAGAGGGAGCTGAAGTTCTGCTGAGTTAATCTGCCATGGGATTCTCTGTTGAGGAAATATATACTGCCACCAGGTGGATCTGGAGTGATGATGCTAGGTTCCATGCCTGGACGGCCAGGCTGCAGAGGGGATAGGACTTTGTTCCCCCTTGCTTATGTACCACAGGAAAGTCATACTATCTGTGATTACTTTTAGGGTTCCTGGCTGAAGAGCTGATTTGAATGTTAGAAGGGCTAACAGTAATGCCCTCATGACTTTGATGTTGATATGGTCCTTTTGTCTTAGGTTGGACCATCTGGCTAGCACAGAGAATTGATTCTGGTTTATTAGAAACACCCCACCCCAAGTCTGATGCGTCTGTGGAGACCTGTTGTAGGGGGGGGGGTTCCTTGGTTGAGGTGAAGTGCTGAAACTCACCACTGGCGTTCCCTCTTCAGACACGGAAGGGGGGAGTCCAGGGGCTGGGAGTGTTGGCTCCATAAATTTTTTAGAATCCACTGGATTTTTTGTATGTGGTCTTGCTAGAGGTAACATGGGTATAAGGGATGCCATGTGGCCTAACATTCTCAAGAATTCCCGAGCTGTCAAGGAGGAGTGGGTGAGGAGCTTTTTGAAATATAGACAAAGGTCTAGGATTCTTTGGTCTGGGATGAAAGCTTTCATTCTGTCTGTTCTGAGCCTGCATCCCTAGAAAACCAAGTCTTGAGAGATGTTCAGGTGAGACTTTTCATGGTTTATGGTAAACCCTAATTGAGTTAGGGTGGAATTTACCTGTTGTAGGTGATGTAGAAAAACTTGATAGTCTTGGTGAAGGACGAACAGGTCGTCTAGATATGGGTATAGCTGTATACCTAGAGTCCTGCAGTGAGCAATGAAGGGGGCAAGACACTTTATGAACATTCGAAGAGCAGTGGATAGTCCAAAGGGCAAGGCAGAGAATTGAAACTGGCAAGAACCTATTGCAAAGCAGAAGAATTTCCTGTAAGTTGGATGTATAGGAATGTGCAGGTAGGCATCCTTCAAATCCAGGGCTACCATGAAAGTCTGTGTTGGAATGAGTGGTAAGAGCAGGGGTAAGGGTAATCATTTGAAGCTGGGTACCTCAAGGAAGAGGTTTAGGAAAGATAAGTCTAGGATTGGCCTCCATGGGCCGTCTTTCCTTGGTATCAGAAACATTCTGGAGTAGAAGCCTATGTTTCTTTGTGGGCAGGATACCTGTTCTATGGTACCCTGAGCTAAGAGTTGTTGAATGATGGGTAGGAAAAGGTGGCTTTCATTTTTTGGTCGTTAGGGAATACCCTGGAAGGGTGGTAACACCCACCAAGTCATGAAATATCCCCTCTGAATGATGGAGAGGACCTATTGTTCTGATGCGATTATCCACCAGGAGGGTAGGGAGAGGGTGAAATGAAGGGATGGGGGGGGGTGATTGGATCTAAAGATGGTAAGTCACAGTGGAGTTGGTCTGGAATGGTCAGGCAGACTCCGAAAGCGTGTGGTGGAAGCGTTGGTGGGAAACCTGGGAGTAGAGCTTTTCCTTGGTTGTCTACATCCCTTAGACAGATGAGCTGTGTGCGAGGACTGTCTTCTCACAAAAGAAGGTTTTTGTGGGTAGTTCCTGTGGTATCTGGGTAAAGGGGATACCAGTAAATGCTTAAGGTTTTGTAGTTATTTTCCCTTTTCTTGAAGGGATTTGAGAAGCTGTGCAGAAGCTTGGCCAAACAAAGCCTTATTGTCCAGGGGTGCATCAAGCAATTTTGTTTGAACATCCATAGGGAGAGGTTGTAGCCTCACCCAGGAATATCACCTCAAAACTGATCCTGATGCAACAGATTTAGAAGAGGCTTCCACAGCATCATAACTGCACTTAATGGAGTGCCTAGTCACTTGGGATATTGTGGAAAGCAGGGTGTTAATTTGTGATTTATTTTAATGGGGGGAGTCAGGGGCCTCAGACAGGAGGGTAGAGGCTTTGGTGATGGTATCCAGGACATACCTAGCCATATGTGTTTGAAAGCTGACAGCCCTTATAGCTACAGTAGAGGAGGTATACACTTTCTGCTTCCCTAATCTATCCATGAATTTGCTGTCTTTATCCATGGGGTATAGAGCAGCAGACAGTAATTGTCTTGAAGTTTTGTCAGCAGAGACTGCAATAACTGCTGGAGGATTTTTAAACAGGAACTGGGTTTCCTGGGGGACCTTATAGAAGTGGTCAGGGCGTTTTGAGGCTGGAGGCTGAGAGTCTGGGGACTGAGAGGTTTCCAAAAATACATCCTGGAAAAGCGGACAGTAATGGGGGCATAGCAGAAGGAAAAGCTTGCTCCATTTGTAAAAGGTCAAAGTACCTTTTCTTGGTGTCAGATACTTCTGATGCCTGCCACTTAAAATGCTCCCTCCTGAGGGAGATTCCATCTCCAAAGGTGAATTCTTCCTCTGGTGACTTGGGAGTAATGGAGTCCTCCTCCTCTGGGGTAAATAAGTCCTTGGGGGAGTTTATTTCAGATTCATAATTAATAGATTCCTCTGAAGAGGTGTAATCTTCCTCTGATTCCTCTAAGGGTGGTTGAGGAGAGGAGCCAGGAGGTAATTGTTGCGTCTGAAATGCTTAAAAGACACTTTGTGAAAATACTTGCCAGGCAGGAACCGGATGAGGTTCAGGATGTTTAACTTTTTGTTTTCTTTTCAAAGGGTAGCCGGTGGAGAAAGAATATGAGCCGACGTCTGTTTGGGTGGGAGTGTATGAGCAGGGGCCTCCGACTGAGTAAGTCATGGTTCCCCTTTGCCAATACGGTCTGATGGCTGATTTGGCTCAATGGACATACCTGAAGTTTCTGCAATCCCAGCTTCCATTAAAGGTTCCTGGGCCTGGTTTGGAAATGGAGGTCTGAGAAGATCCCAAGCTTTCATCAGCCTCAAGAATCTGCTCGGACGCCTGAGACGCAGAGTGGGATTCCGGCCTAATTTTCTTGGCCTTCTTCCTCAGTGTCTCCGTCAGATGGGCCTACTCTCCCTTCCATCCCTAGCGCAAGACATCATAATCTCTGATTTTCTAAATACAATTTTAATGTGGCCAGGCAGCTGCAAAGAGTCTTGGGGATGAAAGATTTGCAAATGAGGCAAGACATATGGTTGTGGGCCTCGCCTAAGCAAAATAAGCACTTCTCGTGCATGTCCTTGTGAGGAATTTGTCTCCCACAAGCACACTTCCCCTTTCTAGTTGACATGTATGTCCTAACAGTAATCAAGGGTAATGAAAAAACCCAACAGAGCACTTATCTGTATCGGTAGATGAAGCGGTCATCTGGTCTGGAAAGGAAACTGTAACCGGTCGCCTGAAAAAACGCGATCTGCTTTCGGAACTGGCAAACAGGAGTCTGACATTCACTGCGACAGAAAAGTTCTAAACCGGATATGTGCAGACATCACTTTTATACCCTACATCGGTTTATGGCCCTGACAAGGGACGTCAAACGTACCCTCCAGGAGCAAAGACTTTTGTATACTGGATGGCAGTGCTGCAGGGAGCAACCTGCCTACTGTAAAGAATACTGCAACATGAGAATAGGACGACATTTTTATATATATATATATATATATATATATATATATATATATATATATATGTGTGTGTGTGTGTGTGTGTATGTATGTATGTGTGAGTGTCTATATATATATATCTATATATATATATATATATATATGAAGAAAATGCAACAGAGATATGTCAAATCAGGTTACAGGTACTATAATGAAAAAGAAGTGGGAAAACATGCTGAACTTAGACTGATCCTGATCCTGTACATAATTCAAAGGAAGCAGTTATTAACACTGAAAGTTCAGAAATAAGATTTCAGATAATTTTATTTGTTCCTCCTTGCATTTAATGTTTATCAATGGAAAAGAGTTGCGTTTGGTGAACACAGCAGATTGAGAAATCAGTAAGTGTAACAACTGTATGTCTGTAAATACAAACTGTAGCCATTAGATGCAGACCATGGCTGACATGCAAGAGAAAGAGAAGGGAGAAAGTTGTGCCAGTTCTGACCAAACTTACCACAATATTTCACTCACCCCCTTCAAACCGAACACCTCACAACCCTCTCCAACCTCATATTCCACTATTTTGTTTTTCCCACTACCTTACCATATCCACTCTCTCTCTGCAGACCTCTCCGCTGCCTCTTTCTTTCCTCCCACTCACCTAAGCTACCTGAACACTCCCTACCCTACACTCTTCTTAGAATCTCCTTTTGTCTCTATCCTTACTTCCTTCTATAACCCTAATAAAAACACCTTCTGTCATACTAACACATAACTCAAGTTTCCCTCATTGTCTCTAAAGCTGTAATCCCTAATATCTAAGTATGAGAACTGTCTCAGGTTTCATTTATTCCATACTAAACTATGTAACAAATAATAGGAGTTTCTTCTCTCATATTTTCTCCAAGTCATGTTATTGTTTTTCATTGCACTCTACTATAAAACATATCTTCTATGTTTTTCTCATTACAAGATTTTTTCACGCCAATGTTTTATAATGTTACAAGATACTCTGCGATTTAAAATATCTGTAACTGATTTTTGAATTTTTGTGGAGTTTTTCTCCCTGGCTTCCGTTGAAAATGTGTACTTGTTGGCCCAGTCAGACTCTCCCAGTAAACAAATGTCAAATAAATAATTATTAGTAAACAGAATACAGATAAATAACATGTATATCTGGTTGCATAAAGATTGCACTATGCTGAAAGTATAACTGTAAAAGTTGTTTCTGTATATATATATATATATATATATATATATATATATATATATAAAAAGGCAGAACTCCATTCCTGCTACTCCCTAACTGATCCTCACTTATTACAGTGTTGTACCTTTTATACAGTTATACTTTTTAGCAAATACTTGAACTTTTTCTATGCTGCCTCCCCATGTGCTTTTTAGGCTATGTGATTTTTTTTGTTTTTGGGGGGTTCTCATATTACAAACTTTATCTTCTTTCTACTGGCCTTGAATCTGTACCTTTGCAGATATGTAAGCTGTTGCTAGGCCTCCCTCTATTCTATCTTTTGCTCGTCTCCCTGGCTTCATCACATCCTCTGCCAGTCTTTTGCTTGTGTAACTCCCCCTCATGCAACTACATTTCCTCTACTTCATACTTAGAAATTGTTGCCTTTCCTAGGTTCTGAACATTCTGCTTAAGGATTGTTTTTGGCATCCACAGAGTGAAGTGTGTGCAGCCTGGAGATCAGCTGTTAGTCTACTTTAATTTATATCCAAGTCTCCCATCTTGCATTCCGTTGGTTTAGAATAGCCATTTAGTCAGTCCCCATTATTTTCATAACAACTAATACCCTTTCCCTCTCTCAATTCCATTTCCACTGGAAAATAGGCTTTGATTTCAAGCCTTTAAGGTCAGCAGCTTTTATGTACTCTGCTTGAAATGTAATTAAATACCTTTGTCTGAATGCTGTATTTAATAGGCTGCAACTGTTTTTAAATCAGGAAATGTATCGTCTTTGTATGAAGCTGAAATGTATTTCCTGACGATGTCAAAGCAGCTATTTACTGATTTGGTGGTGCAAGATTTGATTCTCTCAACCGCTTGCCTAGCTGTGTGATATTGAGCAAGTCATTTAACCACACACTGTTCCTGGGCTGAGTCTGGTAAAGGTCCATGGAAATCAGTGCTCCACCCCAGAAAACAAATACAAATAAAATAACTTTATTTTCAGAATTGTCTTGAAGGAGCTGTTTAGTGATTGCTTAGAGATGATTACTGTGATTAGCGTTGATTACTGCCTTTGGTAAGACATCTGTTGGAGCAGTGCACTTCTCTTGTGGCACCCTCTGTAAATGCCAACATATTAAGGCAGACTAGCTCAGATTTGCTTGTGAGACTGGGTGCCAGCAGTGGTTTATTCAAACAGTCACACCCTTCTTCTACAGCCTCTGTGCATCGTAACATACTACAGCAGCCCCACTACAAGTTGCAAGCATGACTGAGTTGACTGACTGTATTATCTTAGTCACTGCTAGTCAAACTAACACCACTGGTTTACTTAAGCAGTCTTTTTTTTTTGTTTTTTTATCTGCAGCCACCATGGAGGGTAACATACTATAGCAGAAGGCCCACCACCAGTTGCAACTATGAGTGAGTTTATTGGCTCTAGCAAATCATTTTGTCCACCATTAATTAAATTAATATAGTACATTTAATGAATTCCAGAAGCTGCGGTGGTACAGCGGTAGCATTGCTGCCGCACAGCAAGAGGTTCTCCTGTTCGATTCTCGGCTGGAGTGCCTTCTGTGTGGAGTCTGCATGTCCTCCCCGCGGTCGAATGGCCTCCGAAAGACATGCGTGAATGGGCGTGCCTTCGCTGAAGGTTGGGCATCGGGCTGGCAACTCGGCACCATAAAAATCGACTGCCAATCATTAGTGGACCGGAGTTCCGCTGTGGCGACCCCTAACCGGGAAAAGCTGAAAAGACAAACAACATTATTTAATGAATTCCCCTATCCCGATCTATCTTCTTACCAGTCAACACACAATGTTTTGGATCCACTCCCCTTCCATGTTACCTTGTATTAGGTTTACTTCTATCACAGACTACGAGCAGTTATGTCATGACTATATCACTAGATATATTTAGTTTTACTAATAGCCCAAACTCCAAAAGCTAATAATTTATGATCAACTTTTAAAAATAATACAAAAATAACAAATTCAGTTTGGTTCAACTTTCATTACTTAAATCAAATTGCTGTTGTCAAATTAAGTCCCCTCAACTACTTATGTTTGCTTGCCAATGAAATAACAGTCAGTCAAAAGCCGTTCTATCTTTGGCATATTGCTGCTACTCATAGCTTTTGAGACTTTCTTCTACTTTTACCAAAATGTGGACTTCCAACCTCTCTTCCAGCATTAACATCAAACAAGCAATCCTTTAGATATTCTCTCATGAGCACTAGAAGTTGCAGAAATAAAGGGCTGTTTTAACATTTCACCAGTTTTGCATTCCTATGGAGCTTCTCTGCTTTATATTCTTAAATGTTGCTACTAAACCATATTGTTATTTTGGGTCCTCTATTCCTTTTTGTAAATACCTAGAAACCATAAATTGATTTTGGTGCCAGCAACATTTTTAGCACCCACTCTTCATAGAAGCCAGTATCTTTCAATAATTTAGAATTTCAGGGTTGTACAAGTGTTTTAGTGGATCCTTGCCCCTGTGGAGCCCATCTGCTCTACATATCTGCACAATACATTAAAAACAAAAGTTATGTACTCACAATAATGATGCATCTGTGCTGTCCACTTTAATTCTTCCTTAACTGCTGGGTCTCAGATCTGGCTCTGGCGCTTTTTCCAGATTCACGGATCCAATTCTTGAGCTCCTCCCTTTACCCATAAGGCCCCACTAAGCTAACATATCTCAGATCGAGTTTGCTGCCCCCATAATACATGACTGATACTATAAGGAATCTATAAAACAGAGTTAATAGATAGAAAACTGGAGCTCAAACAGGGAAAAACAGTTCTCATAGTAGTATTCCTTAGGTCTCTCCAGGAAGAAAGGGAAGGAGGGCTAGGAAGGTAGTAAATTGAGGAATAATGAAAATGGACAACACAGATGCATCATTATGCATCCTGAAGATCTAAGGAGCACATCAAATCATCCTTTTGCAGCAGGGGCAAAATGGACTGAACCATGACCATCCGGAACCTTGAACATTTGACATACTGGTTTAGTTTTCTGAGATCTAGAATTTGTCTCAGGTACCCTGTCTTCTTTGTCACTAAAAAGAATCCTATCTGGTTTGGGAAGATCTTCTGGATGACTCTCTTCTCTAGCAGCTTCTTTATTTCCAAGGTTGCTGCCTCTAGCTGAATGGGTGGGACATTGTGCATTATTTTTATTTTTGTAGGGGTATTTGGAAAAATGGCATAAAATAACCTCTGGATATGATCCTCTGCAGCTAGGAATCTTTTGTGATGGATGCCCATGCTTCGTGGTGCAGAGACAAGTGCCCCCCTCCCGACTGCCTCCAGAGAACAAAAACCAGGGAACTTTTCAGGAACAATAACAGGATTTGTTTGAGAAGGAATCCTAGAAACCCTGGTTCTGTGAGCCACTTCTGCTGTGAGAGCATTTAGAGTTCCCTCCTCTGCCTTTGGGGGAACCACCACTCATGAGTCTTGGAAAGGACTCTGGTTCTTGTGAAACCACATCTTTCTGACTCCTTATTGATACTGGGAAAAAAGGTCTCTGAGGAGTAATAAACAGATCAAAATGGCAGGCATGGTCTTTTCATCTTGCTCACTTCTGGAGGGCATTTTCTTCACCTTCAGGCCAAACAAGTAAGATCCATCAAAAGGAGCACTGATGAATGAAGACTTGAAGGGCTCAGCAAAATTGCACAGGTGCATCCAGGCATGTCTCCTGATGACTATACTCAAACTGCTGCCTGTCTTGCACCACTGGGTTGGAACTCAGGGAGTGCTGTCAATGTAGTCATTTGTAGGGAATTCCATTTAGCCAAAGGGAATAATAGCACATTTTTTGCATTCAGTTTTAGACCATGGCTTTGGGCCAGTTATTCATTTGTGTCAGCCCTTCTTGTACTATATCACTGGGGGACTCCATGATTACTCCCAGTTTACAATCATCAGCGAACTTGGTGAGTCAGAGGCCGTCTACTTTGGCCTGGACTTTAGAAAAATAGATGCCAAACAGTAATGGGCCCAGCAGAGACCCTTGTGCTACTCCACTAGTGACAGGTCTACTGGTGGAGGTGGAGTCACCAATTTTTGACAGTGTGTTCTGTTGGGGAGCCATCTTGTAACGTAAGGGTTAATCCCCAGATGGGAGAGTTTCTCAATGATGCCAGAGTATTGGATAGTATCGAAAGCCTTGACAAGGTTGAGATAGGCTGTGTGCACAGTCTTACCTTCGTCCATGGCTTTAGTGACATTCTCAAAGAAGTCTACCAGGTTTAATAAGCATGATGTACACTTAACGAAGCCAAACTGGGTTGGGTCCAGCATTTGCAGGTTGCCTATGTCCTTGTTGATAAGGTCCATGACAATTCTTTCCATGGCCTTGCAGATGAGGCTGGTTAGGCTTATGGGTCTGTAGTTCCTAGATTCAGTTGATGACCTCCCTTTGTGCAGGGGAATTACTGTTGCTCTTCTCCATTTTGCAGGAACATAGTCAGTTCTCATGTTATGATTAAAGAGAATACCAAGTGGGTCTGCTAGGTCTTATTTTAGATTGTTTAGTAAACAACCAGGGATATTATCTGGTCCCACTGAGGCAGTGTTTTTGGCCTTGGCAAGTGTAGAGATGACCCGTTCTCTAGAGATACTAGGCAGATGGCTGATGTCAGGTATGCTTTGGGATATGTTAGGTGGGGACAGGGGGCAAAGTTTGTGCTGAATCGGTCAGCTAGGAGGTTAGCAGTATCTGCTGGTGAGTATGAGCTATCCCATTACAACCAGTCCAGCACACAGCTGGGCATTCCCTTTTAAACTGTGAATGTAGTTAAAGAATGCCTTATGATTATCCTTGGATAGGGATGCAATTTTAGTTTTGTAATTTGCTTTAGAAGACTATACAGGATTTCTGATTTTCTTGGTTAGACATGGGCGGGAACTCTTCCTCTGCAAACTGTTATCCCTCTTGCTTTTGAACAACAGTTTCTTCCTCTTGTCATATAATCTGGTTACACTTAAAGTCCACCATGGTGTCTTGTTTTACAAGACCACCTGGTTTTGACCTGGTCAGGTACAGCAGGGTTTATGCAGTCACAAGTGTTTGTACAATTTGCGTACACTTCTGCATCGCTTAGCAGGCTGTAGTTCGCTTTGGTAAAGTTTTTTTTTTTTTTATAATTTTTGTTCCCATGAGAGAGTCAGTTTCAGTAATCATTTCAAATGAGACTGATTTGTGGTCTGACCTAACCAAGGATGGCATCATGAATGGGGACTTACAGAGACGCCCTATGTTGGTAAGTACTATGTCCAGAACATTAGAGCCAGCAGAGGGGGTGAACAGTCAGTGTCAAAGTGGGCCATGCCCAAGCAGTAAACACACTCCCCCTGTGGGCATCAGAGTGGGAATCTTATGCCCACAGGAAATGCATTTTTAAACCTAGTCAGCTTATCTGTCATGATTATGAACAAAAAGTTGCAATACAGAAGAGAAGTTTTTTTGTTTTTTTTTTAACAGCAAAAAAGAGGTACCAATAATGGTACAAATAAATACTCTCTAATAGGTAGGATTAACAGTGATATAAACCAAGGCAAGAGCATCAACAATGGTACTCAAGGGAATAACCAAAAAAGTACAGTTTTGTACCTACCATAAATGTAGATGTTCGAGTGCTCATACAGCTGCAGTCATAATAGATGGGTTATCCTGCCGTCAGGCGGGTCCTCGGTCGGCCGAATTCCAAAGTCTAGGTCCGGCGTCGGTTGTCGTCGCTTCTTCCCTGATGTCAGTGCGGCAGGGGTATAAAAGAGCCAGCCGACGCCATCTTCTTCAGTTTTTCTTGCCCCAGATGTCAGGTGTACCCAGAAGGAAGGCAAAACATAAACTTATGTAATCATGCAATATAGAATAATCAAAAAACAGTAGTTGCAAGCCAATATACAATAAAAGAATACCCCAAACAGGAAGTATGAGAAGGTGTTTGTCATAAGGCCTGTCCAAAGAGGGGATGGAGGGGGGGGGACCTGGACTGCAGCTGTATGAGCACTCGAACATCTACATTTATGGTAGGTACAAAACTGTACTATGTTCATCGTGCATACAGCTGCAGTCATAACAGATGGGAAAAATCCCAAAGCTAAGTAGTAGGGGTGGCAGGCACTAAGAGGAACTAGGAGGAGCAAGGATGCTCTGCAAGACAGCTGTGGCAAATCCCGCTCTAGATTTAGAGTAAAGTGGAAGGTGATAGTGTTTGGAGAAAGTGTGCACTAAACTCCAAGTGGCTGCTTCCAAAATGTCCTTGGTAGGAACCCCCCTGAGGAAAGCTGCAGAGGTAGCTGTGGCCCTTGTGGAGTGGGATCTGATGCTTGAAGGCACAGCTTTTCCATGAAATGAGTAACAAAAGCATATGCAGTGGGCTATCCATTTTGAGACTGTCTGTTTGGAGATGGCCTTTCCTTGAGCACCTGTAGCATAGGACACAGAGAGTTGCTCGGATTTCCTGAATAGCTTTGTCCTGTCCAAATAATAACGAAGTTGTCTGTGAATGTCCAAGGAATGCAGTAGTCTTTCCCCTTTGTTTTGTGGGTTAGGATAAAAGGTAGGTAAGTGTATAGTCTGATTCAAGGCTACACTGGATACTACCTTTGGCATAAAGGAAGGGTTGGTTCGTAAGGAAACTCTGTCCTGATGGAAAATGATGAAAGGTTGCACAGCCATGAGGGCCTGTAGTTCCAAAACCCTGCGTGCTGAGGTGATAGCCAGAAGGAAGGCTGTTTTCCATGACAAGTATTGTAGTTCTGTTGAAGCAGCTGGCTCAAATGGAGGAAGGGCCAGCTTTTTCAATATGAAGTTGAGGTCCCAAGCAGGGACTGGTGGTTTCCTTGGGGGTCTTATAGTCTTTGCCCCTCTGAGGAACTGTTTTAAGAGAGAATGAGAGAATAAAGGAGGATCTGTGTTGTATTGTGCAGAAATGGCTGAAGCGTGGATTTTGATGGAGGAGAAGGAAAATCCATTGTTTAACATCTCAGCTAGGTACTGTAAAATTTGAGGTAAATTTATTACCCAAGGATTCTGGCCCTTTTTCTGATTACAGGCACAAAATCATTTCCATTTGGCGGAGTAGGCTTTTCTAGTAGAAGGTCTTCTGTCCTCCAAGATGACATCCTGCACCTCCTTGGAGAGGAGGGTCTGTTGTGAAATCAAGGGATTCTCCATGCAGCTAGATTCAGGGTTTTTAGCTGGCTGTGAAGAGTTTTGAAGTTGTGCTGGGACAACAGAAGAGGCACTAGAGGTAGGATCCATGGTGGGGAATATGTCAGGCTCTTCAGGAGCGGATACCAGTGTTGTCTTGGCCAATCTGGAGCAATGAGAATCATTTTCGGCCTCTCTGCTCTGGCTTTTAATAGAACTTTGGGCAGCAGAGGAAGAGGCGGAAAGGCATAGACTGTCAACGTTGTCCAAATGAAAGAAAGTGTGTCCACATTCCAGGCCTGTGGATGATAGGTCCTTGAACAAAATTTTTTCAATTGGTAATTTCTGTGGGTAGCAAAGAGATCTATGTGTGGCTGTCCCCATGCCTGAGTAATCTTTGCGAAAACTTGAGGATGCAACTTCCATTCATGTGGATCTGTCATATTTCTGCTTAGGCTGTCTGCCAGTGTGTTTTCCTTCCCTGGCAGGAATTGTGCCTGAAGTTGGATTTGCAATTCCAGAGCTGTGTTCCATAGGGTCATGGCTAGTCTGCACAGGGGGTATGAATGAGTTCCCCCTTGTTTGTTTATGTACCACCTCACTGTGGTGTTGTCTGTCCTTATCAATAGCTGGCCTGGATGCAGTAGGTCTTTGAAGGCCATAATAGCATTTTACACTGCTAGCATTTCCTTTTGGTTGATGTGTAGGTGCTTCTCTTTTTGGGACCATTTTCCCTGAATGCATTGATCTGTCATGTGTGCCCCCAGGCATAGTCCGAGGTGTCTGTTGCACATGGGATCAGAAGGATGCAAGATGCCATGAATCCCAGCAGGACTTTCCTTGCAGTCAGCCTGGTGAAGGTAGCCATTTTGCTGAAGTATTGAGATAGTTGCCCTTGTTTGTCTGGCGCGAGGTAGGCCATCTGGGTGGTTGTATTCAAGCTGGCACCCAGGAAAATTATTTTTTGAGAGGGTATTAGTTTTGATTTCTTTTTGTTGACTGTGTATCCCAGAAAGTTCAACAGTTTTATTACAAACGCCAGGCGTTTCAGAAGTATGTCCTTGCTGTCTGCTTGGATCAGGCAGTCATCCAGATATGGGTATATTTGTATTCCTTGAAGTCTGCAGAAGGCAATTACTGATGCCAGGCATTTCGTAAACACTCTGGGCACAGTAGATAAGCCAAAGGGCAATGCAGAGAATTGATAATGGGTTGAACCTGCAAGACATCTGAGGTATCTTCTGCAATCTTGTCTGATAGGGACATGCAGGTATGCCTTCTTGAGGTCCAATGTTACCAGCCAAGACTCCTTGCCCAGCATGGGAAGAAGCTGCTGTAATGTGAGCATCTTGAATTTTGGTACCTGTAAAAATGTGTTTAGGATGGATAGGTCTAAAATAGGTCTCCAATCTTTGTCGTTCCTTGGTACCAGGAATAGTCTGGAATAAAACCCTTGACCTTGTTCTTTTGCAGGTACCTCTTGAATAGCTTTCATGTCCATGAGAGCTGAAATTTGTTTTTCTGCCTCTGCCCTTTGATTTTGTGGCAAGTTTGGCATGCCTCTCATTTTTGGAAGGGTGTGAAAGTGGAATCTGTAGCCTCTGTCTATAATGTCCAGAATCCATGTGTCTTTTGTGACAATATGCCAATTTTTTGAGAATAATGCCAGTTTTCCGCCCAAAGGTGCTGCCATTAAAGCTTTGCTTGGCAGGTAAAGGGGGAAGTCATTGTATCTGCTTTCTGAATGACTGTGATCTATCTTCTCCACCTCTTGGAGTTGGTGCTTGCCATAGTCTGGCTCTGAATGATCCTTGAGGTTGCTCTCTACCCCTCGGGTGTCTGTATCTGCCTCTTTGAGGTCTGTCCGTGGCTAGAAAGGACCAATTTTTTGAAGGCCAGTTTCTGCTGAAACATGGAGGTTGTACCTGCAGGAAATCTTTTACTGTTTGCATTGATCTCGCTTTTTCCTCCAGTTTCTTTAGTACCTCCTCAGCTTTAACACCAAACAATACATCTTTTTGAAGAGGTGCATCTAGTAATTTAGCTTTGACATGATCAGGTAAGGCTTGCTCTTGAGCCAAGCATGTCTACGTATGACTGACCCTGTAACAACAGCGCTACATGAGGCCTCTAAAGCATCAAAACCACACTGCAAGGAATGTTTACCCACTTGCTCTGCACCATGCAACAAATCCTGCAACTCTTTTAAATCTGGTTGTTCTGGTTGTGTCATTTTGCTTTTCAACTGAGATAACAAAAACTGTTGATACTTTTAACATATGAAACTGACAGTTTAATGCCCTCATGATTAAAGTGGCCGAGGTATACACCTTTTTCCCCCCACCTTTCTAAAGCTCTGGAATCTCTCCCTGAAGGTAATGGGTTTTTAGCAGTAGAGGCCTTAATTCCCTTGGGACCCTGTGAAATAGTTTCTGGGTCAGCAGTATGGCTTTTGTATAGGAACTGGTGTGAATCAGGGACCCGGTAATACCTGTCTGGTTTAACAGGAGCTGGAGGTAAAGAATCTGGGTTGAGGCTGGCTTCTGTGTACACATCATCTAATATATCTAAAACAGGAGGGATAGCCAGGGGCCTATGCTGGGGGAGCAAGAGAAAATCCCTGAGCCTTTTCTTGGAATCTGAGTAATCTTGGCCTTCCCAGTGAAAGTGTTCCCTCAAGGTATGCAGGGTTTTCCCAAAAGACTAGACCTCAGGGGGGGAGACCGAGGGAATAGGCTCCTCTGTATCAGAGTCTTCAAAAGGAGAATGGGTATAGTCCTGGTTCTCAGAATGTTCAGAGGTAATAGAGGCTTGATCTGAGGAAGGGTAGTCTTCCTCTAATTTGGGCCTTTTGTCCGAGGGGTGTTGAGAACCCTGATAAGAGTAATCAAATCCTCAGCCATTTTGAGCATCTGTTTTTTAGGCATGGGGCCTTGAGAGGGGGTCTGAGGTCCCTGTTTTTTAGTTTTTATGGCTGCTTTAGATTTTGTGAAAGCTTTAATAGAGAAGGAGGAAGGCCTGAAGACACCTTCAGAAATGGCAGGCCTGTCTAAACTCTGAGTTTCCCCGCCAAGAGTGGCGTCTGTATCTGTAGTTGGAATGGGGACCGAGGAGCCTGCGACCTCTGGTACTGAAGACACCGGTAATGAAGAGTCATCGGTACTCAGGGGCTGCGTAGGCGCCTCGCTGAGAACCTGTAGTCGGCCTTAGCATGGTGTCAGTAGAAGTCGCGGACCTCGTATGTCGGTCCTTATCTTTGCGTCTTTTACTCAAAACTGGAGTCGGAGTATCCGACGACATAATGTAATTAAATTTTTTACCAAAATAGTGAAGGGCGAACTCCGCCCGACGCTTAATAGTGCATTTGTTGAATCTAGCACAAAAACGGCAGGCCGAGACGTTGTGGTCTGGGCCTAAGCAAGGAATACAGAAAGAGTGGTAATCCTTATGCGGTATTTGCTTCCCACATGAAATGCAATTATTAACTTTGTCTGACATCGGTCTGAGGCAAGAAAAGTTTCCCCAACGGGGTACTTAGCTTTCAAGAAGACTTCGGCTGAAATATTTTCGTAAATCTCAGGAGCTGGCCGACCGGCACTTGCGAACTGCTTCTGCTTCGGGCACCGCGTGGCAAGAAAGACTGGAGAAGATGGCGTCAGCTGGCTCTTTTATACCCCTGCCACACTGACATCAGGGAAGAAGCGACGACAACCGACGCCGGACCTAGACTTTGGAATTCGGCCGACCGAGGACCCGCCTGATGGCAGGATAACCCATCTGTTATGACTGCAGCTGTATGCACGATGAACATCAAGCAGGTATGAAAATAAAAGTACTATCTGATGGACAGAACCCAAAACACTAGAAGGCAAGTGAGGACAGGTGAAAGGATAAGTAAAACAGATGAACAGAATAGAATAACAAACTTACTATCATGAACAAACACCCAATTGCTCGTGAGAGAAGGATCCATGTGTGAATGATATGGTGGCAAATGAGATATGAAGTATATTAGGTTACTGGGGCATTATGGGTAAAGGGAGGAGCGCAACAAATGATCTATGAATCTGGAAAAAAGTGGCTATGCTACATCTGAGACCCATCAGTTGAGGAATGAATTAAAAATGACATCAGATCCATATTTGGTAATTTGGCCCTGCTACGCAAACTAAATACAGTTTAATTCCTTAAGTTGTATTTTTTTTTTTTTTTTTAACAAGAAGCATCTTTATTAAATTATCACTTGCGACACTGGCAATGATACAAATGAAAACAAACCATATTAACATAGTCTTAGTTGCAAGAATTTTACATCACAGACCATAGTGACATAATTTTACATTACTTACAGTCTACCCAATCACTGTCAGTAAAGCATTACATAGCACATTCAAGTCCTGCCCTCTCTTAAATCTCATTCCTCCCCTGTATCTACTGTTCACACAGCTCACATTTCCCCCCCCCAAGTAATTTGCTCCTACCTTTTTCTAATGATCCCACCTCTGGTTGTTTTATCTCTATTACTATATTCAATACTTCTAATACAGTTGGTTTAAACTTTGATTTCCATTTTCTAGCAATTGCTTTTTTGGCAGCTACCATAATTCGACACAGCAAGGCCTTACCATGTCAAGGCAATTCCGATTCTGCATCATAGCTCATAAAAATCATTTTCCTAGTTACTCCAATTTGCTCACCCTGCATCTCTAAGACTAGTCTGGAGGGAATCTTTAAAGTCTGCCAACTCATTACACTCTGAGAAAATATCCTCCCAATTACCTCTTTCTTCCTCATCACACTTCCAACATTTGCTGTCTAACTGAAGAAAAATTCTCTGGAATCTACTTATGTATAAAAATATCTATGCAAACATTTCCAAGTCCAAATCATAAATCTTCTAGATGTTGTTGCATATTTGGGAGACAAACATATATATATATATATATATATATATATATATATATATATATATACATATATATATATATATCCCATTGTTTATTTGTGAATTCCTTATCCAATCTCTCTTCCCAAACCTTTCTAACCTCCTCTGATTGATTCTTATAGTCATCATGCAATATTCTGTATGCTATACTAATTATTATTTTTTTTTAACAGCAGCTTCTGTTCTAGATTCTACTAAAAACTCTACCATTGCATATACTCTGATATCAGCCCTTGATTGGGAAGGCAATTGCTAACCTGCAGTCCAAACACATTCTTGGCATGTTCCAATTCTATTACTTTTCCCTCTCTAGTTATTTGCTCCCAATACCTTGGTTCCTTTGCCAGTTTTCTCCAATAAATTACAACCCTCTCTTGCCTATTGTCTGTATCCCAAGTTGCAGCCCTCCCTATCAGCAGAATCTCCTTTCTTCAGCCCCATGTTGGCTTAGTTCTTAGAATACCTTCTGCTAGATTATGAATATAATATTCTGTATTAATATGCTTATTCTCCTTAAAGGTCTGCATCCAAAATCCCAGTCTCTACAGTTTCTTGAGGTTCCCCGTTTCATCATTATCCCTTTCCACTTTGAATTATAGGTCACTGCTTGTTCTATGTATAGCAGCCTTAGCTGTGTAGCTCTGAAATACCCCTTCAAATTGGGCGATCCCAATCCACCTGGTTCTACTGGAAAAATCAGCTTATTCCACAAAGTACAGTTGTGTACACTTACCATAAATGTAGATGTTCAAGTGTATTCACTGTTGCAGTCATCACATTTGGGTTATCCCTGCCAGGGTAGCCCTCGGCCGGCCTGAATACCTGAGGCTTAGCATTTCTGCATCGGTTGCTGTCGCTGCAGGACTGATGTCAGGTTGTCAAATACTATAAAGTAAGGCAGCCGACGCCATTACGTCAGTTATCTTGCCCTAATTGTCAGAGCCCCCAAGTGGGAGCCAGGTTATGGTGGAAGAACCTCACCAGTATAAAGTAAATACCAAAATGTCCCTTGTAAGGCAAGAGAGAGAGAGAGAAGATGGGGATGAAAAGAGGGAGGGAAACCAGGACTGCAACAGTGAATACACTCGAACATCTACATTTATGGTTATGTGTACACAACTGTACTATGTTCTTCGTGTTTCACTGTTGCAGTCATCACATTTGGGTTGGTTCCCAAAGCTGAGGAAAAGGGTGGAGAGGCAGTCAAGGAGACTAGGGGCTGGCTAGGATGCCCTGCAACACTACAGTGGCAAAGCCTGCCCTGGATTTGGAAAAGATAGGCAGGTGGTAATGTTTGGTGAAAATGTGAACGGATGTCCAGGTGGCAGCCTCCAGGATGTCCCTGGTGGTGACTCCTCTGATGAAAGGTGCAGAAGTGGAGGCTGCTCTGGTGGAGTGAGGTCCTGACTCGCTTAGGGGGAGGCTTTCTGTGTTGCTTGTAACAGAAATGGATGCAGTTTGCTATACATTTAGAAATTGTTTGAAGATGGCTTTGCCCCTGCAGCAAAGCTAACCAGCAATTGATCAGACTTTCTGAATGATTTAGTCCTGTCTAGATAGAATCCGAGCTGTCTGTGCACATCTAGAGAGTGCAAGGTCCTTTCCCCCTTGTTCTGTGGGTTAGGGAAAAAGGTGGGCAAATGAATGGATTGATTGAGAGCCACACTGGACACCACTTTGGGCATGAAGGATGGGTTAGTCCTGAGGGAAACCCTGTCAGCATGGAAGATGATGAAGGGATCCACAGCCATGAGTGCTTGTAGCTCAGAGACCCTTCTGGGTGAAGTGATGGCCAGAAGAAAAGCTGTCTTTCAAAAGAGAAATTTTAACTCTGCTGAAGATGCTGGTTCGAAGGGGGGCAGGGTGAGCTTTTCCAACATAAAGTTAAGGTCCCAAGCTGGTGTAGGTTCTCTTCTGGGTGGCCTTCAAGTTGCTAGCCCCTCTTAGGAATTGTTTGAACAGAGGGTGTGAGAAAAGGGGCTGTTCAGTGGGGAAATGAGCAGAGATGGCAGAGGCATGAATTTTAATAGAGGAAAAGAGAGATCACTGTGTAGCAGGTCAGCTAGGTAATTTAGGATGAGAGGGAGGGAGGGTTGTGCTGTATTTGCTCCCTTAGCCTGAATCCAGATGCAGAATCTTTTCCATTTGTCAGCATAAGAGTTTCAAATGCTAGGGCATCTGGCCTCACATATAACATCTAGTACCTGTTTACTGCGGTTGGCAGATTGATCAGTGGTTAGGGAATAAGCCAAGCTGCCAAATTGGGGATGCATGAGTTTGCCTTCCCTCTGGGTCAGGAGGGTTGGGGTCTGAGCGAGATGCCATGGTGGCAGTGGGGACAGGCTGCACAGCAGTGGGTACCAGTGCTGGCGAGGCCAGTCTAGAGCAATAAAAATTGTCCTTGGTTTTTCCTCCCTTATTTTGAGCAGTACCCTGGCAATGAGAGGTAGTGGAGGAAAGTCATAGATCGATAGACTGACCCAGGAGAAGGACAGGGCATCCACTTTCCAAGCGATGTTGTTATGCTCCCTGGTGCAGAACTTGCTGAGCTGATGGTTGGTGTGAGAGAAAAGAGGTCGACCTTCTGGGTGCCCCATTTCTGAGTTATTAGGGTGAAGGTTCTTTTGCTTAGCTGCCACTCGTGGATCCAGAAGATTTCTGCTTAAGTGATCTGCCATAGAGTTTAGAGACCCTGGCAGGAATTGTGCTAACAGGTGAAGTTTCATGGCAGAGGCTGTGTGCCAAAGGGTCATGGCCAGCCTGCATAGAGGGTAGGAGTAAGTCCCTCCCTGCTTGTTGATATACCACATCACAGTGGTGTTGTCTGTTTTGATCAGGAGAGAAGGGGGCTGAAAGCTGTCAATGCATGCTGGACAGCTAACATCTCTTTTTAGTTGATGTGCAGATGGATTTGCTGTGGGCTCCATTGGCCCTGTATGCACCTGCCATCCAGGTGTGCACCCAGGCATTGTCTGATGCATCTGTGGTGAGGGTCTGGGCGGTGGGGGTGATGAGAAAGGTACTCCCTTGTTGTGGGAGCATGCTGCTGCCCACCAAAGAAAATCTTTCCTGAGAAAAAGTATCATGGGTATAAGAGTTTCCAGGTCTTGAGAGTGTTGACACCAAAAGCTTTTTAGGTACCGTTGAAGTTTCCTCATATGCAGTCTGGCATATGGAATGAGTAAAATGCAAGATGCCATGAACCCCAGAGCTTGCAGGAGTTTCCTTGTAGATAACTGGGGTTTGGTGGCTAGTTATGAGAAGTAGGCTGTCAGGTAAGTTTGCTTTTCTGGTGTAAGGAATGCCATCTGGGAGGCTGTGTCCAGGCTTGCTCCCAGGAGTATAATCCTTTGGGTGGGTATTAGTTTGGATTTCTTTTCATTGATAGTGTACCCTAGGGTGGTCAGTAGGGACTGTACAAAGGCCAGGTGCTTGATCAGCTTTTCCTGTCTCCCTGAATTAGGCAGTCTAAATATGTGTAAATTTGGATACTCGTCTGTCTGCAAAAGGCAATGGCCAGAGCAAGACATTTTGTGAAAATTCCGGGAGCAGTAGATAAGCCAAAGGGAAGTGCAGAGAACTGAAAGTGCAGAGATCCTGCCCTGAAACATAGGTATTTCCTGCATGATTCCCTGATGGGAATGTGGAGGTAGATCTCTTTTAGGTCTAGGGTGGCTAGCCAAGCATTCTTGGAGAGCATGGGTAGCAGTTGCTGGAGGGTGAGCATTTCGAATTTTGCCATCACCAGGAAGGTGTTTAGAATAAATAGATAAAGGATGGGGTGCCAGATGCCCTCTTTTCTGGGTACTAGAAAAAGTCTGGAGTAGATACCTTAGCCTTTCTGTTCTGTAGGAATGTGCTCTATTGCCCACATAGAGAGCAGGGAAAGGACTTGCATTTGCGACTGTGCCCACTGGTTTGGAGGTAGATCTGGGAACCCTTTTGGGGTTGGAAGAGTGTGGAAAGAAAATCTGTATCCCTGGGACACTATGTTAAGGACCCAGCGGTCACTGGTAATGGTGGCCCAGGTGCTTACGTGAAAGGAGAGTTCTCCTCCTAGGGGTAAGTGAAGGTGGGCAGAGGGAGGGGGTGGTGGAGGAGAGTCATTGTGAGTTCTTACCATGAGGGGGTGGCTTAGAACCCCCTGTTTTTGAAGTGGAGGAATTCCCCTGTTTTGATCTCTGCATTCCCTGTGGCTGATGTCTGGGGGGTCTGCTTCCACGGGGTGTGGGCTGAACTGACCTGGTGGGAGCAGGAAAGGACCAGTGCTTGGAGGGGCAATGCCTACTGAACGGGGGTGGCTGGACCTCTAAGAAATCCTTAACTGTCTGCATAGATTTAGCTTTTTCTTCCATCTTTTTAAGACCTCCTCTGGCTTACTGCCAAATAAGCGGTCTTTGTGCAAGGGTGCATCCAACAATTTAGATTTAACATGGTCTGGCAAGGGCTGTTCCTTAAGCCATGCATGCCTTCAAAGGAAAGAACTGGTAACTGCTGCCCGCAAGAAGTTTCTCAGGCATCATAACCACAGTGTAAGGTGTGATTAGTTACTTGACTTGCAGAATGCATTAACTCTTGTAACTATTTAGATTCTGCACAAGCAGGAAAGGAAGACACTTTTTGTTTGAGAATTTCCAGGGTATGTTGCTGAAATTTTAGCGTATGGAACTGGCAATTTAGTGCTCTGATAGTAAGAGTAGCAGAGGTGTATACTTTTTTACCCCATCCATCTAGTGCTTGGGAATCCCTATCTGAGGGTGGGATTCTTAGCAGAGGCTGCTTTAATATCTTTAGGCCCTTGAGAAATTACCTCAAGGTCAGCAGTAGGATCTTTTAAAAGAAATTTGTGAGAGTCAGGGATTCTGTAATACCTGTCAGATTTTCTGGGTGCAGGAGGTAGGGTGTCAGGAGTCAAACTGGATCCCAGGAAAACATCATCCACAACATTCAGGACTGGGGGAATGGCCCAGGGGTCTGTGCTGTGGAAGATCTATGAATTCCCTGAATCTGTTTTTAGACTGAGGGTAGTCCTGACATTCCCATTGGAAATGCTCCCTGAAGGTATGAAGGGCTTCCCCAAAGGAAAAGCCCTCGGGTGGACAGTCTGAGGCACTGAAATCCTCTGCATCAGAATCCTCATAAGCAGAAAGGGGTTGCATGTCTTCATATTCAGATGCATCAGAGTCATCAGACTCCTGTTCAGACAAAGCTACTGGGGACAGATCTTTTTCTTTTGGAAGGGGTAGCTTGGCTTCCCCTGATAAGCATGATAAGGTCTTCCGCCACTTTAAGCATTTGAGATTGAGGCAAGGAAGCAGGTGCCTCAGAGTGGGTCATCTGTTTCTTGGGTGAGGTTCGTACCCTGGGCCTTTGAAACTCAGTTGTTTTCGAAAGAATAGTAGATGCGAAAGAAGTTGTCGGTTTGTGCCAAGAATCGGTAGTGTGAAGTACTTCCTCGGAAGCTGGTGCCTACTCAGCGGCTCCGGACCCATCCAAGGGAGAGACAACCGCAGGACCCTTAATCAAAAAAGAGTTTTGTGGCATACCGGACTCCGAAAGGGTCTCGGTAGCGGGCATCAGGGGGCTGCAAAAACGCCTCACTGAGGACCGGAGAACTGACAACTAGCTTAATGGAAGCGTTGTCGGTAGGTTTGGACATGTGCGGTCTGTCTCTGTCTTTATCTTTACGTTATTTTCGGAAGATCTGCTGTCGGATGTCTTACCAAAGCCATATCGGAATTCAAGGACTGTAACCGAAAATATCTAGTTACAATAAGGGCCTGGTGATGTATAGTTCTGGAGTTGAACAAAGCACCAAAGCGATAGCTGGGGATGCCGTGGTCTGTGCCTAAGCAAGTGACACAGTAAGATCGAAAGTCTCGGTGTGGTATTTTCTTTCCACAGGCGAGACAATTGTTAACTTTTTCTGACATTGGTCAGTGCAAGAAAAAATGATTCCCAATGGGGTACTTAGCTTTAGAAGACTTCAGCTTCAATTCGGAAGACGAAACTCAGGTAGCGGCTGACCGGCACTCATACGAACTGCTTCTGGCTCCGTGGCAAGAAAGACTGATATAATGGCATCGGCTGCCTTACTTTATATTACTGACGACCTGACGTCAGTCCTGAAGCGACAGCAACTGACACAGAAATACTAAGCCTCTGGTATTCAGGCCGGCCGAGGGCTACCCTGGTAAGGATAACCCAAATGTGATGACTGCAACAGTGAATCATGAAGAACATCTGTTTTCTTCCCCTCCCAAATAAAATCCTTCACCATTAATTGCTATCCACAACTTCTCCTCTGGTCGATAAAAATATGCCTGACCTGCGTATATGACTAAAGGGACTAAAAACATTTTAACTGCTTTTATCTTACTATCCATATCTAAAGTGCTTCCAGTTTCTCAGTTTTTGTATTATGTTTTTAGTCTCTTCCCACATATCCTTAGGTGCCACACTGGAATCATTTTCAATTCATACTCCCAAATACTTCATTTTGTCATGTCCCCATAAATATGGATATTGCTGGACCAATTCATGTGTGGGTACATACTTTTCCACTATTGCCTTTGTTTTAGCTTCATTAGTTTTGTATACCCAAAAAGATATGAACCTGTATCAAAATGCTTCACAACACTATAATGTCCTCTTCTGGTTTTATCAGGTATAAAATAATATAATCTGCAAATATAGCCAGCTTTTCTTGAGCACCATACCAATTATATCCTTGAATTTATGAGTCCCTTACTTTTGGCAATGGTCCTAAATATAATGGAAATAAAGGGGAAAGATGACACCCCTGCCTGGTTCCTCTGCTCAAGCAGAAATTATCAGAGAGGAACCCAGCCACTTTAATTTTTGTCTCTGATCCCTCATATGGCCTCCTAATCAACTTTATCGGGGAATGCAAATACTTCCATTGCCCTGCTCAGCAATCCCAGTTTAATCTGTCAAATGCCTTCTCTACAACAAGACCCACCAACAACTATGGTATTTTCTTACATTCTGCTTCCCTCTGGATCATCAATGTTTTCTTAATATTTGACTCTCCTCCACAAAACCACACTGATTCATATATATCAATTTTGGCAGCACCTTTTCATTATTTTAGCCCTTATAAACAAATACTTAATAATCATGGCTTAGTATTGAAATAGGCCTATATGAAGCTGGATCTGATGGAACTTTACTCTCTTTACGTATAACAGCTACAACATTTTTCTTCCAGGATGTTGATACTTCTCTTAAAATACAATCTTCCCGATCTTGTCAGTTTTTCCTTCCTAACTTCCACAGGAACAGTATCTATTCCTGGCGATTTTCCTATAGATTGGTTATACATCACCATTTTTACCCTAATCTTTTCCTATCCTGTTAGTAATTAAGCCTCATCTGCCTCCAACCTTGGCATATTTAATTCATCCATAAACATTTCCATTTGTACCTTTGCTTGACTTCCATATTTCTCTGCTTTATACAGACTTTCATAGAATTTCTAAAATATTTCTAATACTTCTACAGGATCTCTTGCTATTTTACTTGCTATAGGCTCCCTAAGCTTGCTGACAACTCTTTCTACTTTCCGTTGCCTGAGTCGTTGTGCTAAAAGTTTTTGTACTTTACAGTTATCAGAAAGCAGTTGCTTAACATTAATCATTCTAAACGCATGCATGTTAGAGGTAATCCCTTATTTTCTGTTTAGCATTCTGCAGTTGCTCCTTCTCTTGTTCTGCGAGATTCCTCCTGTTTTGCAATACATTTGTCAGCCCCTCTAAATAATTCTTTTTACTTGTTTATTGGTTGCAATTCTTGCTACTTCTTAACCATATCTCCATTTCTTTTATTTCCACATTATCTTTGAACTCCACTTTAATTTTATCCTACTCACTAGCTATATTTTCAGCAAAAATTTCTATCTTCCCTAATATCTGCTGAACAATTTCTACTACCCATTTCCTAAATTCCTCTTTTCAACAGATAGGTTGGAAAGTTCAAGAGTCTCATTTTTATTTCATTACCCTGTATTTTTATTTTAATTAGTATGGCCGCATGATCTGAAATAGTTATTAGGTGCCTATCAAGATCTTCAATTAAAAGCAGACTTTCCTGTGAAATGGGAATATTATGTAAATTCACTCTGAACTCCTACTACTGAATTCAGTCTTCCATGCCAAATATTTTCATAGATTTCTTCAAAAATCTATCCACCTTTGTTATATTTCCCCTCTTGGCCCCTCAGACACATCTTCACTGTTGCAAATCAAATTCTAGTCCCCATCTATAATATTCCTTGCTGAAAGCAGATTATTTCCTCTCAGAATTTTCTTAAGCTCCATTACACCAGTTTTAGGTGGAATATAAATACATGCCAGTGTAATCCTCCTCCCTTGCCAGTAGCCCCTTAGTACCACAAATCTACTATTACCATTTTTTTTATCCTCTTCTACCCCTATTGGAGCTCCTCAGCTCCTTTTGGAATTAATATAAGTACTCTCTTTTCCTTTGACGCAGGTTTTACACTGAATAATCATCCTGAAAACCTTTATTTATCAAATTCACATATTCATTTCTTTCCAAGTGCGTCTCTTGTAACATAGCTACTTGCACTCTACATTTTTAATATAGTTCACTACTATTTTTTTGTATTTATATGTGAGACCATTGAGAATTAAAAACATTACAGAAAGGATCATTGTCTTAAAAAGTTATTCCCGCTTATGTATAACAGCTTTTATGTTACATGCATACACTGTTTGGCAGGTTGATCTTTTTGTTTTATTCACACACACACACACACACACACACACACACACACACACACACACACACACACACACACACACACACACACACACGATACCCCCAAAACCTATTAAGGTAATAACACATCTTCAAATACTGAAGTCTTACCCTCCTAATAGGAAATAACAGTTGTGTAAAATCTTATCATAACCTTAGATGTTCTTCTCTTCTATGTTGCAGTATTCTTAACATGTGAGATATCCTCCACCCCAAGCGACACGACATCTGGCCAGAATATAACAGCTTTTAGTTACTGCAAGTACGTGGGACATCACATGTATGGCTTGTCGAACGTCAGCCACAAAAGGACGTCTACATGTACAATCCTCAGAGCTGAAATGTTGCAGGAGGAACACTAGTGTAAGGAAAATAATCAGCCATCAAGAAAAAGAACAAGGTACAGGGGGGAAGGAGAGAGAGATAGAATACTGCAACATGGATGAAAAGGACATCTAAGGTTAGAGTAAGATTTTACACAACTATTCTACATCCTTCTATTCTAATGTTGCAGTATTACTAACATGGGGGAGAGTACCAAAGCTTAGGAGGAAACCTGGGAGGAGGAAGGAACATAGGATCTTTCTACAAAGCCATTAAGAATGGCTCTAACAAAACCAGCACTGGACTTAGAAATACTATCCAGTTTGTAATGCTTGGTGAAAATATAAACAGAAGACCAAGTGGGAGCCTCCAAAATGGTGTTAGTATCCAAACCCTTAAATAACGCACCAGAGGAAGCCATGTACCAAGTCAAGTAAGCCTTTACAGGAACAGGGAGACTCTTACCATGAAACACATAATAAAACAAAAAAGAATTAGAAATCCAAGAGGAGACTTTTCCAAAGTCCTGGGATGAAAAGAAACAAAAAGCTGATCAGATTTCCTGATAGACATAGTCTTATCCAAGCAAAATCGGAGTTGTCTATGCACATCCAAGGTGTGTATGATCCTCTTACTGGAGGATTGTGGAGAAGAGAAAAGAGTGAGCAACTGAATAAATTGATTAAGAGACAACTCATTAACCACCTTGGGCATAAAGGAAGGATTAGTACACAAAGAGACTCTATCCTTATGAAAAACAAGAAAAGTTGGAGAAGCCTCGAATCCGAGTTTAAAGCTAGTAAAATAGATTTCCAGGTACATAATTTTAAGGAAGCTGAAACTGCAGGTTCAAAAGGAGCTATGGTTAGCTTCTCTAAGGCATGGTTCAAATCTCAAGGAGGAGGAACTGGTTTCCTGGGAGGATTAATGTGGAGCACACCTTTGAGAAAAGGCATGACTTTCAGTCTAGAAGCTAAAGGGGGAATCTGTGGAAGACATGCGAAAATGTCTGACAAGTGAATTTTCACTGAGGAATAAGCCAAACCACTCTTGAGTAACTCTCACACGTAGGAAAGAACAACTGGTGTATCCACCAAAAGTGGATCCAGAATATGTGCAAGACACCAAGTAGAAAATATCTTCCATTTAGATAAGAAAGATCTTCCATTACTGGGTTTTCTGGCCTCCTGTAGTACCCTAAGCATGTCCTCAGAAAAAAAAGATGTCTGTTAGGAATCAAGTTCATCACCCAGACTCAGTTGTAAAATTGACAGATGTGGATAAAGCAGAGATCCTCTGTCCTGTGTGAGAAGGCCCACTCTGTGAGGTAACTTCTGATGACTACCCCTGGCTAAATGCAGAAGAAGAGGGAACCAATGCTGTCTTGCCCAAAAGGGAGTCACCAGCAAGATTTTTGGTATGTTTTGCTGAATCTTGGACAGAATTTTTGAATGAGAGAAAAGAGGGAAATGTATAAACAAACATCCCCTTCCATGAGAAAGGCAGGAATCCACCTTCCAAACAGAAGCTGGAAATCTGGCACAAAAAAGAAGTCTGTTCAGAGGGGAGGCAAAAAGATCCACTAGAGGAGTATTCCATTGATGGACCAAGTCCAGAAAAATATCCCTGTGAAGCATCCATTGATGGGATTGAGTCATGGACCTGATCAGTGTCTGCTAAAGTTCCATGCCCCTAGAGCCAATCTGCAAAGAAGATATGACTGTGTCCCCCTCCCCACTTGTTTACATACTAGAGGACTGTGGTGTTATCCGTAAACACTTTCAGATGTCTTGGATGAAACAGAGGATGGAAAACCTGTAGAGCTAGAACAATGGCCCTCATTTCCTTGGTATTCATATGCTCCTTCCTTTGAGAAGGAGACCAGAGACCATGCATCTTCTTTGATGGAAAAGTTGCCCCCCAACTTATGCCTTTGGCATCTGTGAACAATTCTTGAGTTGGTTGAGACCAATGTACAGAAAGACCTGGATTCAGAGAAAATTGCTGGATCCACCAAAGTAGCTCTGATTTCAGGCATGGGAGAAGAGGTTGTACAAACTCCAGAGGACAAGCATGCTGCATCCAAACTGATTTTAGGTACCACAGAAACTTCATGTGTTTTGCCAGGGGCATCATAGGAATTGTGGATGCCATAAACCCCAGCAGTCTTATAATCTTGTCAGAGATGGAAGAGACAGTAGACTGCAGAAAAAGGATATGAGAATTTTTTTTTTCTGGTGGAAAAAAGCCATCATTAGATCTGTTCTTAGCCTGCACCCTAGGAAAATGCGATCCTGAAAAGGGGAAAGAAAGGATTTTTTTTAAATTTATTGTGAACTCCAACCTCTGCAGAACAGAAATGGCAAATGGGATATTTTGAAGTAACTGTTCTGGAACAGGAGCCAGAAAAAGGAGATCATCCAGGTACAGATAAACCTGAATACCTCTGATCCTGCAATAAGCAATCACAGGGACCAAACACTTTGTGAACACACCTTGGGCAGTGGATAGACCAAAGGGCAAGCCAGAGAATTGAAAGTACAAGGAAGCCACAGAGAAACGTAAACATTTCCTGTAAAGAGGATGAATAGGTAAGTGAATATAAGCATCCTTGACCATCCAGCGAGGCCATGTAGGACTGAGGAGGAATTAGAGGAAACAAAGTCTGTAAATACAGCATGCATAAAGTAGGGATCTTTAGAAGTGTTTAAATGGGAAAGGTCCAGAAGTGGTCTCTAATTCTCCTTTTCTCCAGAGGAACATGTTGAATTGCACCTTGAGTAATTATTTTTTTAAAACCGGTTGAAACAAATCCAGCTGGTTTGGAGGAGGTTCAGGAATGTCCCTGAAAGGAAGATTTTTCCATGTCATGAAATATCAGTGTTGGGTAATAGAAAGAACCCAGGAATTCCGGGTTATACTTGCTGAAGCTGGAAGAGATGGGATAGATGAAGAGAAAGAGAAGTCAAATTTGAAAGTGGTTGGTAGTTACCGACTACCTGGCCTATCTGGAAAGGAGGAGGAGGAGGAGGAGGAAGGGTCTGTCTCCTAACAAAAGAGGTTTTAGAAGGAACATTTCTGTGAAATTTAGGGACAAGTGATGCAAAAATGTGTTTCAAGTCCTGGAGTTCCTTTCACTTTTTTTATAAGGAGTTAAATAAATCTGCAGTTGCAGTACCCAAAAGAACATTGTTATTCAGAGAAGCATCCATCAGTTTTGCTTTGTCATCAGGCAGTGGTTGAAGCCTCAATGAAGACCAACTTCTAAGGACAGAGCCAGAAACAGCGGCTCTAGATGATGCTTCTGCTGCACCATAACTGCATTTCACCGAGTGTTGAGCCACTTCAGAAGAAGCTCTTAACAGAGACATTGCTTGACTTTTAATATCAGAATCTGGAAGCTCAGAAAGAGCTTGACAGGCCTGAGAAAGAACAGCCAAAGAATATCTGTTCATGTGTGTTTGACAGTTAATGGCATGGAAAGCTAAAGTGGCAGAAGTGTAAACCTTCTTCCCAAGTCTTTCCATTATCTTGCTCCCTTATCTGAAGGAAGAAGCTTTGAAGATGGTGGTAACCTAGCAGATTTGTCTGAAACAATGGATACTACAGCAGGATCAGCTGAAGGGCATTTATAATGGAATCTGCAATCAGGCACCTTATAAAATCTGTCAGGTCTTAGATACAGGCCTTAGAAGCTGAAGAGAAAGCATCCAAAAATGCTGGCAAAACAGGTGGCACAGCAGAAGGTGAAGGAGATTCCATTTGTAAAAAGTCACATCTTTTTTTTGCACCACAGAGACCTGACAGCAGTCCCATTTAAATAACTCTCTCATTTTGTTAATAGTTTTCCCAAAATATATTCTTTCACTGGAGAATCTGCACCATTGGATTCTTCCTCAGAGAAAGCATAGTCTAAAGGAGGTGTAATTTGAGTTGAATACGCCAAGGAATCCTCATCAAGTGAAAACCCCTGTTTGCTAACCCTCCTAACAGGGGAAGAAGTAAAGGAGGGAACAGAAACAGCAGAAAAATACTTAAGAGCCACTAAAGCCTTAATCAATCCATGTGAAAAAAATATACCAATCTGACTGAGGTGATTTAGGAGCCGGAAGACGCTTTGTTTTTTCTTAACATGCACCTCTTGCTTGACAGCAAGTGGAAGGACCCAGTGCAAGCCTGCTTTCAACGACAGACACCGGGACCTCTTCCCTAACAAGAATCTTGGGTATGTCTCTGGATCCTTCCAACACAACAAGCTGTGGTTCCCCTTGACCGTCCGATAAGGATGTCTGCACTGCTTCTGAAAATGTGCCTAGGTTGGATTCTTTAACGGCCTCTGAAATTATACCTGTCAAAGAATGAGACCTAACCTCCAAACGTACTTCTGGGTCTTCACTAACCTCAAGAGATACGTTGGTGGAAAGAGGCACAGCAGAAGAGGATTCAGACTTAGGCTTACCGACCTTCCTTTTCAAAGTGGGCTTGGCCAAAGGACCCACAGAACCCTCCATAATGACCTTAGCTAGTCTTTTCAAATGTTTGTTCTCTAAATAAATACTCAAAGCTAAAAGACGGCTTCACAAAGTCACTGACACAGTCTCCCTGTGGTCTTTATTACCAGAACAAGAAGCAGAATCTCCTTCAGTGTCACAGCTCACTTTTTGTTGGACAAACATTTGTATTTCCTCTTTAGCATGTACTTCATCAAAAATTATTTTATCCCTCCAGGGAAAATATTTTGAGGATAACATACGTTTACTCCTCTTCTGCCTGGTGTACAATGAATAGTCATTCTCCACAAACACACTTCTCTCTCCCACTTTTAGTACTTTCTCCTTCTGCCACAGTTTTGTCAGAATCAACTCCTGCTGGTAAGACTGCATCTTTACTATGAAAGGTCTAGGATGCATTCTCATAGCCAGGTTTGGAGAACACACACAATGTACCCTTTCAATTAAGAATTCCTGCTGTGGAATACCAGTCCAATTGCTTATTTGTGCCTTAATAAAATTGATACAGACTGTTCCTTCCAGGTTCTCTGATACAGCTGAAAATCTCAGTTTTTCCCTATGTGTTCTGTCCTACAACTATTTGAAACATTTCTTCTTGTGAAGCCTCATTTTCAGCCAGACTTTTCCTCATTTCAACCTCTGAGTGTTGCTTTATCACTTCATCTGAATATCTGTTTAAATCTTCTTCCATTTTTCCAGCTTTTTGTTTCTTGAGTTAATACACTCCATCAGTGTTTCTATTTTAATCAGGTCTGTGTAAAGTTGTCTTATACTTTCCTCATCGTTACTGGAAGTCATGTCCGATGCTTGCTCTACTTTTTGCTAAACAGATAAAGTACCGTTCCCAATGTTTTTTCCTTACATTTTGTAGTTGATTTTCCTTCAGGTCCTCTGTATTTCTGTTTTCCTGGCATCCAGTCAGTCAACTTACTAGCCAGTTACTGAAATTTACCTAGAAGTATAGGTCCACTGGCCTTCTCTGCCAAGTTTCTGTTTTCACATTAGGAGAGCTAAAATTAAGCTGTTACTCAATGTGCAGCCATCTTGGAAGTCCTACCTCAAGTTGTATTTTGTGCCAAGATTATTCTTATAAGTAGCTGCTACACCTCCTGGAAAACAACAATCACCATTTTGACACCAAAATCCTATTCGCTACATTCAAGTAAGATACTTTGCCCCACAACCTGAGCACACTTTTCAGTGCTGCTGCAGTTCTGATGGTACAATTTACAGCCAATTGTAGCTGGTGAAATTAGCACCATGCCTCTAGTGCTTCTTCTGAAAGTAGAACACTGAAGACATGGCATTATCAACATTACTTCTCTACCTTTGAAGTAACCATGTCTGCCATTAAATATATGCACTAGCATAAATATAAATGATCCCATTCTTAACTTTAATTTTTGTTTTGCTGTTATGGTAGTTTTCCAGAGTAGCTGTACCCCACTCTTCTAGGTCCATTCTTGACTCCCTCCTAATACCCTTGACTGCTCTGATGTTAAATACTTTAATCATTTAAATACATGCCTGCTCTGTGAAATAGCAGGGCCACTTACTAAGTTGACCAAATTTGGTTGACCAGTAGACTATTATGCATATGCCAGGTACTTAGTTTCAGAAAATGACAGCCCATTTTACTTGCATCTCTTTGTTAATTGGTGTGTTCAGGCTGTAATATTATTGCTCTCAGTTATAAAACTGACCTATGGGTGGGAATTTCACTCTGTTTTTCTTCACTTCCTTGTCCTACCCCCAATTCCATCCCCTCCTACTCTACTATTATATTTCTTGCAAACATATTTCATTTGTGACGCTTATTCCAAAACCCTCCCCAAATGACCTTAGTACTTTTATACATACACTTCTGTTTTTTGTTTTCTACTTCCTTACCTCTATTTCAATTTTGTTTTCCCCATTTTGTTTTCCCCATTTAACTATCTTTCTTCCTCCCATACTGCTTTGCACTAGAACAATTTATAATCACAGCCCTTCCTAATAGCACCTATCTATTCCACATGGTTTGTTTTTCTTTTCGCAAATAAACCCTCATTTTTTTCTTATTTTGACTACAATATTATACTCTAGCCTTTAATACCTCTCTATTCCTTACATTCCAGAGAGATACTAGGACAACCTACCTCTCTTCTTTTACAGAAAATACTTCTCTCCTTACCTTTCCTCTTCCACCTTTCAGAATCCAGCATCAATGCATCTTCTTCAGACCTGCAACTTCTTTCCATTTTCATTGCTATTTCCCCAATACCTGACGTCCACAAAATATAGATTCCTATACTTAATTATGCTACTCTTCAGCTTATCCTTTTTCTCCTTCTACTGTGCCATCTGTCATCCTACCACGACTCAAGAATATATTACAGTCTCTCTCCAACTCTGCCCCAACCACCTATCCACAGTTTCTCTTTACAGTCTACACATTACACCAAACCTCTTCAATATTGCCCCTCACATTTTTCTAAATTTAGGATAACTGTACTTCAACTCACACCAAAACAAAATTATGTGCAAAAATCCTCTCCAAAAAAAGTATGTATTATTCCCCAGTATACTAAAATCCTTGTAGGAGGAGATATTCATTCTAATTCTGGCCCTCACAATGAACACAAAGATAATTCTGTCCCACAAACTTCTGTAACCCAACAGCAGCTAAATCCCAACCCTGGTGATGTAATGTTTGCTGCAATAAATGTTAAATGTATTAGAAAACTGCTGAACTACATGCCTAGAGAACCCAACATAAACTTGATATTCTCGCTGCAACTGAAATTTGGCTTAAACCAGCATAAATGACTTCAAAGTTATATCTCCTGGCTATAACGTCATCTGTAATGACTATATAAAGAGGAATGGGGGAGGTACTGCTTTAAAATTTCCCAATACCTACCACATTTCTCCTTACAGCAAACCAATACAAAAATTATTTTCAGCAGAGCTTCTTATTGCTTTCTTCAAAATAAATGATTATAAACAAAATATGCATTACTGTCCTTTATATCCCTCCTGGCGACAATACAGCTGCAATGGAAGATATCCTCCATTGGATATTCATAACATTTCCACAATAAAAAATATCAGGTGATGTGAATGTCAATTGGATAGACATCAACTCCCCTACATCTAGCATGAACTTGTATGGTTTCACACCACTGATTAATAGCCCCACACATTATAGCAAGGCATCAAATTCTCTATTAGACTGGATCCTAGCATCAGACCCTAAAGCAAATACTCCACCACAGGTACAATGTCAGACCTTCTCAGTGATCATCTCCCAATCTCTTCACTGTTGTAGTATTCTTTACTTAAGGGATCTCCTGCAAGGATAGCCAAACGTCCAGCCAGTATACAAAGCCTTTAGCGTTTACAAGTGTCATATGTCACACGTATGCTCCCAGCACAAGGTATATGGCATAAAGGTGGCATACAGATGCATGCACTTCAGAAGTGAAAAGCTCCAGGAGGAGGAAAAAGAAAAAATCCCTGGCCAACTGGGCAAGAAGAAAAGGGCAAAATACAGGGGGTAGGAGGGAAGTAGATATTGGAACAGTGAAGAGAAGGGCATCTACTCTTACAGTAAGAATTTACACAACTGTACTATATAGTTCAATATCACTGTTGCAGTATTCCTTACGTAAGGGAGAGTATAAAAGCTCAAGAAAGAGGAAACCTGGGAGGAGGAAGACCCTGAAAATCCTCTATAAACCCATGCAGGATAGCCCTGGCAAAGCCAGCTCTTGCTCTGGAAATTACATCCAACTTGTAATGCTTAGTGAAGGTACAGAAAGGAGCCCAAGTAGCAGCTTCAAGGATGGAACTGGTATCTAGTCCTTTTTAAAAGGCACCAGAAGAAGCAAGATCTCTAGCAGACTAAGCCTTTACAGAAGAGCAAAGATGCTTACAATGAAAAGAATAACAAAAGGAAATGGCATTAGAAATCCAGGAAGAGAAGGTTTAGAAACTGCCAAAGACCTTGGATGAAAGGAAAAGTACAGTTTTGTACCTACCATAAATGTAGATGTCCGATAGATATGCAACTGCAGTCATAACATATGGGTTGTCCTGCCTCAGGCAGCCCTCGGTCGGCCGAATTCCAAAGTCTGGGTCCGGCATCGGCTGGTGTCGCCTCCTCTCCGACGTCACAATGGCTGGAGTATAAAGGCATCGGCCGACGCCATCTTCTTCAGTGTTTCTTGCCCCAGATGTCAGGTGCCCACTTAGGAAGGCTAAATTTGGTAAATGGATAAAAAATAATCCCAAGCATGCACAACAGTTATAAACAGATACACCATAGGAGATACCCCCAACTGAAGGGAAGAGGGGTAGGGACCCAAAAAGAAGGATACAGAGGGGTATGAGGGTGGGAAAATCCGACTGCAGTTGCATATCTATCGGACATCTACATTTATGGTAGGTACAAAACTGTACTATGTCCTTCAAGAATGCAACTGCAGTCATAACATATGGGTTGAATACCATAGCCAAGCTGGGGGTGGATGGAACTATGATAAGGATGGTGTAGCTATAATCCCCTGCAGGACTGCCGAAGCAAAGCCTGCTCGGGATCTGGAGTATAATGGCAGGTGGTAGTGCTTGGTAAATGTATGCACGGAGCTTCATGTAGCAGCCTCTAAAATGTCCTTTGTTGCCACTCCTCTTAGGAAAGCTGTGGAAGTGGCTATAGCTCTGGTGGAGTGTGGCCTAATATTGGCTGGCACACCTTTTCCATGAAAAGAATAGCAAAATCTGATGCAATGTCCAATCCATTTTGAAATTGTTTGTTTGGAGATTGCCTTTCCTTGTACTCGAGCAGCATAGGCTACAAACAGCTGGTCAGACTTTCTGGTGGCCTTAGTTCTGTTCAAGCAGTAGCGTAGTTGTCTGTGTATGTCCAAAGTATGCAGTAGTTTTTTCCCCCCTATTTTGAGGATTGGGGAAGAATGTAGGCAGATGAATAGCTTGATTTAGAGACACCCTGGAAATAACTTTTGGCATGAATGTAGGATTGGTTCTTAGGGAGACTCTGTCTTGATGAAAAATGAGGAAGGGGGGCACTGCCATGAGTGCCTGTATCTCCGAAACTCTTCTTGCAGAAGTGACTGCCAATAAGAAGGCCGTCTTCCATGAAAGAAATTGCATTTCTGAGGATGCTGCTGGCTCAAAGGGAGGAAGAGTTAGTTTTTCCAACACATAGTTGAGGTCCCATGCAGGTACTGGCTGTTTTCTGGGAGGTTTGATATTCTTTATCCCTCTTAAAAACTGTCTTAGCAGAGGATGCAAAAACACTGGAGGGTCACAGTTGTATTTTGCTGAGATTGCTGAGGCATGAATCTTTATTGAGGAGTATGAGAGTCCAGTATGAAATAGTTCTGCCAAGTATTCCAATATCTGAGGAATACTCAGTAGTTCTGTGTCCTGACCCTTTTTAGCATTCCAGATGCTGAATCTCTTCCACTTGGCTGAATAGGTTTTTCTGGTGGAAGGTCTGCGTGCTTCCAGCAAGATCTCTTGAACAGATTTGGAAAGAGAGTTAGGTGTTGAAGTCATGGAAGTCTCCAGGCTGTCAGATGCAATGTTTTCAGGTCTTGATGTACAGTCCTGTAATTGTGTTGCGTTAGGAGCAGGGGCCATAGGGTCAGAGGCCATGGTTTGGTCCGAGTTATGGTCAATAGCAGTGGGTACCAGTGTTGCCTTGGCCAGTCTGGAGCTATCAAGATGCCTGTAGGTTGTTCTGCTTTTATTTTCAGTATCACCTTGGTCAGCAGAGGCAGAGGAGGGAATGCATAAATTTTTAGAGAATTCCAGCTGAAGGAGAGAGCATCCGTTTTCCAAGCTAGAGGGTGGTGAGTCCTTGTGCAGAACTTTTCCAGGTGATGATTTAAGTGGGAAGCAAAAAGATCTACGTCCGGTATTCCCCATGTCCTTGTCAGTTGAGAGAAAATGTGAGGGTGCAACATCCATTCGTGTGGATCCATGAAATTTCTGCTCAGATTGTCTGCCAGTACATTGTCCTTGCCTGGTACAAACTGGGATTGTAAATGTATGTTCAGGCTCAGGGATTTTTCCCAGAGAAGCATTGTTAGTCTGCAGAGGGGATAAGAATGAGTGTCTCCCTGCTTGTTTATGTACCACATGACAGTGGTGTTGTCTATCCTTATTAGCAGATGTCCTTCTTGTAGTGATTTTTCGAAAGTCTCGATGGCATGTATCACTGCCAACATCTCCTTTTGGTTTATGTGCAGATGTCTTTCCTTTGGCGTCCATAGACCTTGAATGCATCTGCCCTCCATGTGCGCCCCCCCATCCATGGTCTGAGGCGTCTGTTGTGATCATTTGGCCTGCTTGAGGTCTGATGAAAGACATGCCTTTGTTTAGTTGACTGGCTTGAGCCCACCATAGAAATTCCTTCTGCAGGCATGGAATAAGTGGGATTATGTCCTCTAGGCTGTTGCTGTGTTGAGACCATAAGTTTTTTAAATACCATTGCAGCTTTCTCATATGAAGTCTTGCCAAAGGTATCAGAAGAATACAAGATGCCATGAAACCCAGGGCCTGCAGGATTTTCCTTGCAGTCAGCTGGGAAAGTTTTGCTAGGCCTTTGAAGCACTGTGGTAAATGCTGCTGTTTTTCCTCTGTGAGGTAGGCCATTTGTGTTTCCGTGTCCAGTTTGGCTCCTAGGAATGTAATCTGTTGGGATGGTAGTAATTTTGACTTCTGAATGTTGACTGTGTATCCCAAGGCCTGCAGTAGATGCATGACATAGTCCAAGTTCCCTTTTAAGGTTTGTTTGTTGTCTGCTTGTATGAGGCAGTCGTCCAAGTAGGGGTATATTTGAATCCCCTGCTGTCTGCAGTGTGCCACTACTGATGCCAGGCATTTCGTGAACACTTTGGGCGCAGTAGACAAGTCATACGGCAATGCTGAGAATTGATAATGCTCTGTTCCTGCAAGAAATCTGAGGTATCTTCTGCAGCTTTGTCTGATTGGGACATGCAGGTATGCCTCCTTGAGGTCCAGAGTGACCAGCCAAGACCCCTTGCCCAGCATGGGAAGAAGTTGCTGCAATGTCAGCATTTTGAACTTTGGCACAATGAGGAAAGTGTTTAGATTTGACAAGTCCAGTATGGGTCTCCATTTGTTTTCTTTTCTTGGAACAAGGAACAGTCTTGAATAAAATCCCTGGCCTTGCTCCTGAGGAGGAACCCTTTATATTGCTTTTATACTTAATAGCTTGGAAACTTGAGAGAGCCTCTGCCCTTTGATGATGTGGCAGGTTTGGCATGCCTTGTCTTATTGGTAATGTGTGGAAGTGGAATCTGTAGCCTTTGTCTATCAAATCCAGAATCCAATTGTCTTTGGTTAAGATATGCCAGTTTTGTGAGAATAAGGTTAATTTTCTGCCCAAAGGTGCTTCTCTTTGAACCTTTGTAGGCGGTACGAAAGTGAAGTCATTGTGATTGTCCCTGTGGTGCAGCTGAACTGTCTGCGCCACTTCTTTGATTTGGAGGTTGCCATTGGCGGCCCCTGTAAGATCCTCGGTATTGCCCTCTACCCCTGGCTCGTCTGCTTTTTCCCCTTTGAAACTTGTCAGAGCCGGGGAAGGACCAATTCTTTGAGGGACAGTTTCTGCTGAATCTGGGTGGCTGAACCTGAAGGAAATCCTTGACTGTCTGTACTGTCTTTGCTTTTTCCTCTATTGATTTCAATACATTTTGTGCAGTAGCACCAAAAAGCTTTTGTTTCTCCAAAGGTGCATCCCGTAACTTTACTTTAACATGGTCAGGCAAAGATTGATCCTTCAACCAAGCATGTCTACGTATCACAGCCCCAGTCATAGCTGCCCTACATGAAGCTTCCAGTGCATCATAACCACACTGCAGAAAATGGTTATTAACCTGCTGAGTGTTATGTATATGATCCTGCACTGCCTTTTTATCAATAGGCTCAGAAGAGGCTACCTTTTTCTGTAAATCATCCAGGAGAAAATCTTGGTACTGAAACATGTGAAAAAGGCAGTTAAGAGACCTCATGGCTAGGGTAGTAGAGGTATATACTTTTTTACCCCATCTCTCTAGGGACCTTGCTTCTCTGTCAGCTGGCAGTGGGTTTTTGGCAGAGGAGGAAGCCACTCCCTTGGAGCCCTGTGAAATAGTTTCTAGATCCACAGAGTGGGCCTTAAAAAGGTGCTTGTGAGTGTCAGGGACCCTATAATATCTGTCCGGCTTGACAGGAGCAGGAGGAAGAGAGTCAGGGTTGGCACTGGAGTCAGAGAAAACATCATCCAAAACATCCATAACAGGAGGGATAGCCAAAGGTCTCTGCTGGGGGAGCTTGAGGAAAGTACGTAGCCTTTTCCTGGAGTCAGAGAATTCCTGACCCTGCCATTGAAAATGTTCCCTCATGGAATGCAGAACTTCCCCAAATGAGAAATCCTCTGGAGGGGAGGCAGAGGGAATAGATTCCTCAGCATCAGAGTCCTCGTAGGCCTGGAAGGGTTCTTCTTGAGTGTCAGAGTGCTCAGAATCTCCAGAGGCTTCATCCGAGGAGAGGTCGTCCGCCTGCTCAGTTCTAGGCCTTTTCCTCTGCAGGTGGCTGAGAACCCCTGTCCGGATGAGGCTGAGACCCCCTGATAAGGGAAATAAGATCTGCAGCCAGAGACATGATCTGCTTATCAGAAGAAGGGGCCTGGGCAGGTTTAGGATGGGCCTTGGCCTGACTGGCAGCCTTAGCACGTGCAAAGGCCTTGATGGACATGGAAACAGGAGGCCTAGCAGCCCCACGTGCAGGCGTTACCTTGTCCACAGGAATGGTGTCAGGTAGATCCAGAACTTCGGTTTCCGGAGGAAAATCAACAACAGGCACCGGAGAGATCTCCGACACCGAAGGTCATGTTAGCGCTGTGGCGTCGGCCTGGAGCGGTAGATTTACCACTTCCGAAGGAGCCGGAGCGCTAGCAGAGGGTTTAGGAGAAACATCGGTAGCGGACGCGGGCCGAGGATGTCGGTCCCGGTCCTTGCGTTTTTTAGCAGATTGGGTTGTCGGTTGTTCCGACGGCATGATATACGCAAAAGATTCACCGAAGAAGTCCAAGGCGAATTCTGCCCGGTGGCTGAGAGTGCGCTTATTAAAGCAGGCACAGGCAGCACAGGCCTAGACGTCGTGGTCTGGGCCCAGGCAGGGAAGGCAGAGAGAGTGGAAGTCCTTATGAGGTATTTGTTTACCACAAGACAAACAATTATTAACTTTCTCAATTTGTTCTGACATCGGCTGAGGCAAGAATAAATGTTCCCCAACGGGGTACTTAGCTTTTAGATAACTTCGGTACTGAAAACACAGGAGCTGACCGACCGGCACTTGCGAACTGCTTCTGCTTCGGGCACCGCGCGGCAAGAAAGACTGAAGAAGATGGCGTCGGCCGATGCCTTTATACTCCAGCCGTTGTGACGTCGGAGAGGAGGCGACACCAGCCGACGCCGGACCCAGACTTTGGAATTCGGCCGACCGAGGGCTGCCTGAGGCAGGACAACCCATATGTTATGACTGCAGTTGCATTCTTGAAGGACATCAAAAAGTTGCTCAGAACTGCGAATAGCCTTAGTCTTATCAAAGAATATCTGAGCTGTCTATGCAAATCCAAGGACCTTCTCACTGGCAGACTGTGGAAAAGGAAAAAAAGGAAGGGAAATTAATAGAGTGATTAACAGACAACTCATTGACCATCATGGGCACAAAAGGAACAGTATGAAGAGACACCCTGTCCACGTGAAAAACTAAAAAGTGAAGAACAGCCACGAGAGCCTGCAGCTCAGATACTCTTTTAGCTGAAGTAAGGGCTAGAAGAAAAACAGCCTTCCAAGTACAACATTGTAAGAAAGTTGAAGTAGCAGGCTCAAAAGCTTGAGTCAATTTTTCAAGAACAAAACTGAGGTCCCAGGAAGGCAGAATAGGCTTTCTGGGATGCCTGATATGAAGGGTGACCTTAAGAAATTCTTTGGCCTCAAACCTAGAGGCCAGAGGAAAAACTAAAGCAGTCAAGCAGAAACTGCTGAAAGGTTGTGCTTTAACTGAAGAATATGCCTACCTAAAACAAAGCAGATCACACAAATAAGAGAGAACCATACGAAACTGTACTGAAAAGGTCTCCTGGTTTTGAGAAAGGCAACAGACAGAAAATCTCTTCCAGATGGACAAATATGATTTTCTGGTAGTGGGTTTCCTGGTCTCCTGATGGACCCAAAACATGCCCATAGAAAAAGGATCAAAACCCAGTCGCCCACAACGTCAGAAGAGTTGGCATGTGAATGGATAAGAGACTCATTGTTATGTGCAAAATGGTCTATCCAGTGAGATAACTTGTGGAGACTGCCCCTAGCCAAGTGAGAAAGAAGGGGAACCAATGCTGTCTGGGCCAAAATGGAGACACTAACAAGACTTCAGGGAAGTCTTGCCTGATCTTGTGCAAAATCTTTGGAAGCAGAGAAAGGGGAGGGAAGGCATACAGAAATATCCAAGGAAAAGACAGGGTGTTCACTTTCTAAGCCAGAGGACTTAGGACTCTGAACAGAAGAAAGAAAGTTGTCTGTTCAGAGGGGTGGCAAAAAGAGCTACCTGAGGAATACACTACTGATGGACAATGGCCAAGAAATACATCTATGTGAAACAGTCATTCATGAGCCTGTGTACTGAGCCTATTTAAAGAGTCTGCCACTAATTGTGCTCTGAGGGAATGTAGACAGCCTGAAGAGTCACTTGATACTTGAAAGCTAGATCCCCCATACCTGATGAACCAACCTGCAAAGGAGGCAGGACCTTGCTTGTTGTCATACCACATCACTGTGGTGTGTCCGTGAAAACTTTGAGGAGCCCAGGATGAAGGATGGTATGAAAGGCCTGAAGAAAGAAAAGTTGTGCAAAATCTTACCATAACTATAGATGCATTTCTCTTCCATGTTGCAGTATTCATCACATACGGGTTTACTCCTCTTGCTTCCCAAATGTCTGGCCAGTATACACTGTAGGGTGCGTGGGATGTCTGACATGGCTAGGAGAACGTAGGTCATAAAAGTGACTTCTGTACACACCAGCCCTCAGAACTGCAAGCCCCAGTCGGGACCAGTCCTGTTAAGGGTAATGCCTACCCTGTAGGCATCATTGATATCTAATGTGGCCATAAACCCTTTTGGAAGTAGGAGTTTGAAAAGAGATGGTAAGGTCAACATCCTGAAGGCTGGAACCTGAAGGAAGAAGTTGAGTAGACAGAGGTCCAGGAATTGGCCTCCAGGAGCCATCTTTCCTTGGAACCAGGAAAATCCTGGAATAGAAACCTCTTCCTTTTGTAGACAGAGGGACTGTTTGAATGGTGCCTTGGGCCATCAGGTTGTCTAGCACTGGTTGCAATAGGGGGAGCTGTTCTTTTGGAAGCTGGGGGATGCCCCCCTCTCTCTGGAGGCATAATCCAGGTCATAAAATACCTGTTTTGTATTATTGAAAGGACCCATTTGTCTGAGGTGATAAGGGTCCATGCTTGGAGACAGTGAGAGAGATGCACAGAGAGAGGGATAGAGGGAGAAGCTCGAGGTTTTCGGGTTGGCAAGTAGTCAGACATTACCTGCACTACCTTGAAAGAGCGCCCTCTGACTAGAGGTGGAAGCTCTAGTAGGGGTGGGCTGCTTCCTGGATGTTTTCCTGGGCATTGTGGGGGCAGCAGGAGAGTGCTTTCTAATAAATTGAGTTTTTGCTGGGTAATTCCTCTGGAATTTTGGAATAGGAGAGACCAGCAGGTGTTTTAAATCCTGCATCTCTTTCACTTTTTGTTGTAATTACTTAAATAAGTCAGCCACTTTAATTCCAAACAGGGCTGAATTGTCTAAAACAGCATCAACCAGCCTAGCTCTAAAGTAATCAGGTAGAGGCAGGAGACATAGCCAAGAGTATCTTCTCAAGGCAGATGCTGCTGATCTGTCTGAGGCCTCAGCAGTATCATAACTGCACTTTATAGACTGCCTGGTGACCTGAGAAGTAAGCGTCACTAGGGAGGACAGTGAAGCTTTGGCAGCAAAATCTGGTGAGTCAGACAATTCCTTAGAGATTTTGTCCAAAAGAAATTAGGTATATTTAGCCATGTGTGTCTGGTAGTTAGCTCTGAAAGCCAGAGTAGCAGAGGTATGTATTTTCTTACCCAGACGTTCCATGGTTTTGCCGTCTTTGTCAGCTAGGAGGATGGTGGTGATAGGCAATAATTCTAAGTCTTATCAGTGGAGATGGAAATAGTGGCAGGGTCTGCTGTAGGACACTGAAACTTGGCAGTCTCAGGGACTTTATAAAATCCATCAGGTCTGCGTGGAGCAGGGGGTTGGGAGTCAGGGTTCAAAGATGCAGAAGAGAAGGCATCCAGAATGGCAGGTAGAATGGATGGAACAGCAGTAGAGGTTAGGGACTCCATTTGAATTAGGTCATAATACAGACGCCTGAGGCCTAGGGCTCAGTACAGGAGGAGGGGCAGTGGATGTCCCTGAAGTAGTAGGGCGTAAGGCCATAAAAGTATTAAACAGACTTTGGCTGAAAGCCTGTCAGTCAGGGGTAGTTTCAGGAGTAGGAGATATGCATTTTCTTTTTTCTTTTCTTTTGAGAGGCCTAGCAGGCGTCAGAATGGAGGAAGGCCTAGAAACGGACAACTGTAAGGGAATGGAAGGATCTGTCGGCCCTACTGAAATCGCTGGTCCCCCCCTTGGCACCAGAAACCGACATCGGAGCACAGGATTGTGCGGCTTCCATGAAGGTACCCCACTGTATCCGAAGCAGTGGAGCCACAGTCTTCGGCCAGGCCGATGTTGGCCACAAGCTGAGGGTCGGATGAAAGAGATGCATCAGTAGTCGTAGGCCTAATGGTCTTGGCTTTCTTTTTCGGCGGTTTGGTAGGCAAATCTGCAGAACCCCCCCATACCCAAGGCTAGCTACTTGACATGTTGATTTTCCAGGTATAGATTGAGCGCAGTTTCAAGTACAAACGCCTGGCAGATGGTGCAGGCCTTGCAATCGGGCGACCAACCCAAACAAAAAAAGACACTGATCGTGGGCGTCCTTGTGAGGTATCTGATGGCCGGACTTACACATACCCTTTTCTGGATGACATGAACAAGCATTATGATAAGGAAAATGACTGAAAAAAAGGTTTCCCAAGAGGGCACTTCCTGATTTCTTCAGAATATGATGGCTAGGATGGCAGGAACACCTGATGTTCGACTAGAGGCGGAGAAGTCCTGAGGGCTGGTGTGTGCAGACATCATTTTTATGGCCCACATTCTCCTAGCCACGTCAGACATCCCATGCATCCTACAGTGACTGAAATCTTTTGTATATTGCCCGGATGTTCAGGTAGCAATAGGAGTAAATCCATATGTGAAGAATACTACAGCACTGGAATAGGACATCTAAAAGTGCAGTCCTCATCTCGATGTTGATGTGGTCTGAGCTCTGATGGGGAGGCCAGAGACCCCGAACCTTGAGAGTTAGCTGAAGGAAGCTCCCTAACTCCCTGTCTGAGGCATTCAAAAAGAGCTAGAGTCAGAACTGGAGGCTGGAATGGAAGCCTTGGGTTGAGAGAAAGCTGATGAATCCACTACTGAAGTTTGAGCTTCAGAAAGGGAAAGAAGGGAACTAGGAAGGTGGGGGTGACTGTTGATGCTATACAGTCTTGAGGTATCACTGAAGCATTCTCAAACAAAGCTTGGACAGAGGCAGCATAGGAATGGTGGAAGCCATGAACCCAAGAACCCTGAGAAAGCTCTTGGTCATGACTGAAGCCATAGGAAGAAGCGAATGGAAAACTGCAATCAGAGATAGGGCCTTGGGGGCAGGCAAGGTTGCCAGCATGGGAATGGTCTGGATCCAGCAACCAAAAAAGACACAAGTCTGATAAGGAATCAAGTCTGATAAGGAATCAAGACTGATTTTTGAAAGTTTATGGTGAAACACAGACTGCAGCAGGAAAATAGTAAACTGGAGGTGATGAAGTAAACCTTGGCGGATGAGGCTTGAATGAGCAGATCATCCAAATAAGAAAAGATATGAACCCCTGTCATTTGGAGAAAGCAATGACAGGAGCAAGGCATTTTGTGAATACTCTTGGGGCAGTAGGGAGGCCAAAGGGTAAAGCAGAGAACTGAAAATGCATGGAAGAGACAGAGAAATTCAAAACTTCCTGATAAGGGGATGGATGGGGATGTAAAGTTAGGCATCCTTAAGATCCAGAAAGACCAGAAATGCCTATGGAAGAAGAGGAGGGAATAAAGTTTGAAGGGACAACACCCAAAAGGAGGGAACTTTCAAAAAGGTGTTGAGCTGGGAAAGCTTCAGAATTGGTCTCTGGGTGCTCTCCTTCCTGGGAACCATGAACATTCTGGAATAAAAACTCTTCCCATCCCAGGCAGGGGGCACAATCTGAATAGTGCCCTGGGCCAAAACAGAAAGAGGCTCTGGAAAGAGAGGAAGCTGTTCTCGAGGCGGCTGAGGGATGCCCAGAAAGGGAGGAAGTGACTTCCAAACCATAAAATACCCCTGGTGGATGATGGACAGAACCCAAGAATTTGTTGTGATCCTTAACTAATTTGGAAAGGACAGGGAAAGACGAAGGGACAAAGGAACCTGAGGCAAAAGGGAAGCAAGTTGTCAAATGGAACCTGGCTTGTCCTGAAAAGGTTTCTGACAAGTGGGAGGTACACGTCTAGAACCTTTTTTGCCCTTGAGACTACCTGCAGACAAAAGCAGATTTGGAAGGGTCATTTCTTTGAAAAAGGAGAAACAGAAATGTGCTTCAGATCTTTTAAGCTTTGCCCTTATCCTGGAGGGATTTAAAAAGTTCAGCAGCAGCACAGCCTAAAAGATTTTTATTATCCAGACAAGCACAACAGTTTGGATTTAATGTCATCAAGAAATGCCTGAAGACAAAGTCAAGAGCAATGCCTCATAACAGAGCCAAATGCAGCAGAACTGGATGAAGCATTAGCTGCATCATAACTGCACTTGATAGAGTTGTGAGCCACTTGAGAAGAAAAAAAACAGTAAGGAAATAGCTGAAGCCTTCCCCTCAGAATCAGGAAGGGCAGAAAACCTGAGAAAGAAGGGCTAAAATATACCTTGTCTTACGAGCCAGGTAAATAAATGTCCAAAAAGCCAGAGTGGCAGCTGTATAGAGCTTTTTACCCAACTTCTCCACAGCCCTCCTGTCCTTATCTGAAGGAAGCAACTTAGTACAGGGCAACAGCTTGGAAGGTTTATCAGAGGAGATAGATACCACTGAAGGATTAGCAGATGGGCATTTATACAGAAATTTACAATCAGGCACCTTGTACAATTTGTAGCTGGGGGCTGCAGAAGCTGTTGAAAACGTATCCAGGAGGGCAGCCAGAACTGGAAGTACAGAAGAAGAGTTGGGATACTCCATCTGGAGGAGTTCATAATACCTCTTCTGGATATCAGAAACCTGAGAACAATCCCACTTAAAGAATTCCATAATAGAGGAAATAATGTCTCCAAAGGAGTTCTTCTAAAGGGGAATCTGAACCGATAAGACTCCTCTTCATTAGACCCATAGTCCAGTGGGAAGGAATCTGAGAGGAGTTGGCTAAGGACTCTTCCTCAGAACCCTGATCCTCATCAGAGGAATCCTGCTCCCTAGGTCTCTTAACAGGAGTAGAAGACCAGGAAGGGGCAGGCACAGAGAACCCATGAGGGGCCTTTAAAGCATTAAAAAAAACCCCAAGCAAAATCCTGCCATTGTCACTGGGGATCCTTAACTGCAGGGGAAATATGTTTGGTTTTCCGTTTCTTTTTCTGTGGGATTTCTATTAGACCCTTGCCGACACTATAATCATAATAGGGACCTCTTCCCATACTAAGAAATTCAGAATCCATCTTGTTCCCTTGGATATAATCAGATGAGGTTCCCCATTAACATTTGAAGCAGACGTCTGAAAAGCCTCTGAAGACGTGCAACAAGCGACACATGATCGATCTTGCAGATGTGTCTCAGGCAGGTATTAGCCTAGCACTGAGCAGCATACCTTCTCCAACGATGATGCCATGTTACTAAAAGAAACTGATTGATTTTAACAACTAGCTTAGCTTTTGGTGTCAATTGGGGGGGGGGGGGTACAAAATCTGATGGCCTTGGAGGGAGTTTCACAGATCACTCTGCTTTGCCAGGGATGGTCTGCACCTATCCCCTTTCAGATATTGGTAAAGACCTTTCCCACCCTCATAGTGTCTTTTTTTTGGCAATGCCAAACTGATAAACTTACTGACTTAACAGAACCTATGCCAAATTAGCTGCAGATGGTACTGCTCAATGCTAGAATTTTTAACAAGAAACTATACTCCCTGCAAGCCTTCCACTCTCTGGGGGGGTTTAATCATCTGTGTAGTAATGGAGACATGGTTTAAAGTTTCTGAAAGTACACCAGCAGTGCAAGGTTATAATGCCTTTCACACCTTATGACCAGCTACTGCTCAGGAGGGAACTAACGGTAGAGGAATTGCAGATTACATTAAAAACAATCTCAAATTCAGACTAGTTAAAGTGTATGAGCCCACTGGAACTCATGCATGTGCAACTCACCATAAACAGGCTATTGTACCATATCCTTGCAACCTATAGGTCACCCAGCATGTCCCAGGAAAACCATGCTACCTATCTCAATGTACTAGAGTCCCTCACCATTCAACCCAATATGATAATCATGGGAGATCTCAACTACCCCTCTATAGATTGGGAATCCTACACCATTTCTAATGCACAAGCCCAGCAATTCCTAAACTTTAACACCAACATCCTGGAACAGTCAGTTCATTCTCCTAACAGGGGTTCAAACATCTTTTACCTTGCACTCATGAACATGAGAGGCCGATGCTCCTCACCCAATGCAATATCTTTGCATGTCAGATCTGACCATATTGGCAGTATTACTTGAAATAAAAACTCAATCCAGGCATCCAGCAAAACCAAAAACCTTTAGAACTATTCCAAGGCTAATCTCTCTCTACTAAGCAACACCTTGGATAAATTCCAAGCACCCCCAAACCCAGTAAACACCATAGCATACACTGAGATATTTACAAAATCTCTCTACAGCCATACTGACAGCTGTATAGAGTTAAGTGGCCCACTCATATCAAAAATAAGACAAACTAAAAGACAAGCCACCCTGGTGGAATCACAGTTTTAATCTGTTATACAATAAAAGAAAAAAGCCTTGGCCAAGCATAGGAAGAACAAAGCCATACATTCCAAAAGCCCCATGACAAATCTAAACAGGAAGCTAAGACGGTTCATTAATACTTCAAAGGCTATATTTGAAAAAGAAAAAGAGCTTCTTAGGCTAAGGATAACCACAAAGCTTTCTATAGCTATGTCCGTAACCTCAGAGGAAATACACAACAATGCGTACAACTTATTGTAAATAGCGTCATCCACACTGAACTGGAGGCCACATTTTGGCTGAAAGGTTCAGCTCAACCCCCCCCCCACTCCCCTCCGATAGTCCAAAGTAAATACCACATAACACAATCCATTCCCCCCCAACCATTACTAGGAAACAGGTCATCGATGCACTTTTCAAAGCGAAAAAAAAAACACTGCATCAATGGGACCTAGTTAAATCCTGAGATGTTTAATAAATAGCATGAAACATGACCTCTCTGGTCCACTTTAATCACTTTTTAACTGGAGCCATCAGTCGGATTTTGTGTCCAAGGAATGGAAGATAGCTACAGTCATTCCCCCTACACAATGGGGGGGGGGGTCCAACCACGGATATGGGTATCTACAGGCCTATCAGTCTCTGCCTCATATGTAAGGCCATGGAAAGAATCACCGTGGACATGATAAATGAGGACATAAATACGCTGCAAACGCTGGAAACATCACAGTTCGACTTTGTTAAAGGAATATTATGCCTATTAAATCTGGTGGACTTTTTGAGAATGTCGCCAAAGCAATAAATGAAGGGTAAGAATGTGCACACAGCTTACCTCAACCTGGCCAAGGTGTTTGATACTATACCCCACTCAGGCATTATAGACAAGCTCACTAATTTAAGTATATACCCTTTTATCACCCACTGGACAGCCAACTGGCTCACTGGTAAGAGCCAGGAGGTCAAAATAAGTGAGGTCACCTCCACTAAGAAGCTAGCCACTAGTGGAGTCACCCATACTAGGCCCGCCCCTTTTTGACATCCGTTTCTCTGAAATGGAAGCAAATGCTGAAGGTTTATGGCTGATATTAAATTTGCAGATGATTGCAACGTGGGAGTTATCACAGACTATCCTGCACACTAGCATTCTTCAAGAAGGTCTGTCTTTGACTAACAAATGGTGCCAAAGCCATGTTCAGTGCTAAGAAATACATAATTGTACCTTTGGGAAGTCAACCATCCCAGATAATTACCATATTAATAATACACCCCTAAGAGTTGACCCAGTGGTCAGGGATCTGGGGAACTTATAAAGACAGTAGCCTTACCTTCAGCCACCACATGTAGACAAGGGCCTCACCTTTGACCACCATGTGGCTACAGTGGTGAGGAAATCCTTTTATGGTTAGCAACTTATAAGGGCACAAAATGTACGGCCACAGAGGTCATTATCCAACTGTAATCTGCCCTCATCAGACCAGTCAGAGTACAACGCTCCCTTTGGTATGTACCTGACGAACCATATGCAGTAACTAGTAACCTTACAGGTTCTTTACAAAAAGTGTAATAAACATGCCTTACACAGAAAGCGTTAAAGCCCTTTACCTCTACTCAGTCTCCTATAAACTGCCGAGAGGTGATCTATGCCTGGCTTACAAGGCATCCGTAAATCCCACACTTACGAATCTTCTACATATTTATAAGTCAAATACATGGTTTAAAGACCTGAATTTTGTCTGTGACAAACAGAACATGCTGGAGAGACAGTGTCCCAGAGACTGCCCTTCCAGTGGAACAGGTTTCCCATTCATGTGAAGCTGAATTTGTCTATCATCCAGTTTAAGCGCAACCTTAGACCAGTGGAAGGGGAACAGGAAATTTACACTAGGCCTGGCATGCATGGCTCTTATGGACAGAGGTAACTTATTAAATGCCTGGCCCTCAATGTCCTATTTGGATACAGGACATAATTATTCTTTCGGGAAAACTTGGCAAGGCTTATAAAACCCCCTCAGTTCGTTAGCCTAGTAACAGTCTACGAAACTATGACAAGTCAGATCCATGCTGGCCTCTGATGGGGTTGTGGCAAAGAAATCCGAAATAACTGGATGATCTTCTGGGCTTTCAACAGCCTCAAGAGAGACGTCCAGTGGAGGCTGGACAACAGCTGTTATCACACCTGAGTTTCCGGTATTCTTTCTTGGCCAATGGATAACCCTCAGGCAGGAAGACTCCGCCACAGCACCTTCAGCCAGCAGCTTAAATGGCTTTCAAGGTAAAAAGACAAAGAGGAGAGATGACTGTAGGGTCTTTGGGACAAACGTTTGGCAGATAGACACTGCATATGGTCATGAGAAGCACCCAAACAGAAGAGAGGCAGTTTGTGATGATCCTTATGGGAATCTTCCTCCCACACTGACATTTTCCCTTTCTGGATGACCCGTAAACTAACAACAATAGAGAACATAAGGAAGAACCCCAGCGGGGCACTTATCTGAAAAATAAGTCAGTAACCAGCACACAAGACTGGCATTCCTACCAATGTGCGATGATGGCATTCAGACTGAAACGTCTGTGCATCCGTAGGTCACCTTTATGCCCTATGCCTTGCACGGGAGCATATGTGTGATGTACAATGTCTATAAACACTAAAGGCTTTGGTACACTGCTTGGATGTTGGGCTCTCCTTGGCCGGAGATCCTTTATGTAAAGAATACTGCAACAGAGATATGAAGGACACCAACATTTACATCAAGATATAAGATACAAAAACATCTTGTGTTGAAGCTGGCAAGAGCTAGTCATTCATGTATGGAAATATATATTCACACCTTGAGCTTTTAGTTTACTGAAACTATGGATAAGCATTTGTAGAATAAAACAGGGGTCTGACAGGAGTGAGAATAAGGCTAGTTCAGGAGTCGTGCTTGCTTTAAGGCAATTCCCAAAGCATTCAACAACAGAGCTAGATATCTGGAATTTTCCCAGCCTCCTACCCTGTCGGTCAGCCTTTAAGTTAATTTTAACACTCTGCATCAGTTTTGGCTAAGCTCTTCATAGGATTTTGCATGGTAATTATAAGAATCAATCACATGAGCTCAGAAAGGATTTGGGAAAACAGAACAGGCAAGCATAAAATCTTTTACTGCTAGAGCAGAGCCAAACAATCTAATTATGCTGTACTGATGATGTCAGCAAAAGGCTGAAACATGGCATGTCTACAGCTAGTGGTATTTGGCTATACTGGCCTGAATGCACCCATAATGACTTAAAATGTTAAACATTAAGGGGTCATTTGCACATATCCCATGGGCTTTCCATTACAAGCTTATGGTATTACACAGTGAAGACTCTAGTTTGGCTGGGTCTTTCTTACAGATTCACAAACAACTGATATAGCTATAACTGATATAATAATCACAAGATATTAGCTTCATTTGCAAATATCATTTTGAACTTTATATATCTAGAAAAGTACATTTTGGTGCTGTAGAGACAGTTTAGTATCTTTTTGAGATATAAAATACATATAAAACTAAAAACAACAGTGGTAAGCTATGTGCCCACATATGCACTGGTTCAGCAACATCCACTTTTATGGACACATGTCAAGATGAAGTATTTAGGCTAAAGGGCTATAAATGATTCTGTTATCATAGCTAAGAATATGTGGGAATAAACTAAAACAAAAGTTAATATAAAAAACTGTGAAACTGGAAGTTCTTCAATATCGATATGGAAAGTAAGATACCAGCAGTCCTCTTAGTCTTACATGCAGGTCAGGCTTATCTTTAACAACTAGACAAGCTGCAGATGGTAATTAATGAGGAAATAAAGGAAAATATTTGAGTGGGGATAGGGCAACAGTTAGCAGATTCTCCACATAGAACAAAGTAATTCAGGGTTACCTGATTTCAGGGGGTGCTTTAGAGCTACGCAATTAAGATTCATGCATGCAACTCAAGCAGAAGGTTATACATCAAAGCAGAACAGGACAATGATGAAACGAGGTGGGGTGGGCCTCAAGAGATACAGACTATGATTGTGGATGCAAGTCTTTAACTCATCAACACCTAAGAGATGTGGAATGTCACAACTTTAGCAGCCTACACAGATCTTGCAATCCATAGCAAGTTCTGCAAAGTAAACTTAACACCAAAAGTAAATAGTCTGAACAATACAGGCTATTAAAACTGTAGAAGTACCAAGTCAGTACATTTATAGAATTTCTATAAATATATTATAATGCACAAAAAAAATAAAATTATATTTTTGCTAAACTTTCACAAACTGATTTTCAGAGCTTGGAAACTGTATAATCTGGACATATACTGTTAGAATATTTTTATTAACCGGACATAAGCTTTCACATAACAAGAAATTCCTCTAAGAGTGAATGTTTATTGAGACATTTACAGAAATATGAAAACGTGCTTTATTGCATACTCAGTGATTATAAATAACTGAATATCTCTCAAGATGTGCAATTTATATTGCAGACATGAAATAGGATTTTCTTCCAACATCTAAAGTTTCACCTGGTGTCAGCAGTTTGCAAGGCACTTTGTTTTTAATGCATACATACATACATACATATGAAAATACTGTATTATCATAATTACTAAAACTAGCAATTTCTTTGGAACAATATGAAATAAATGGACACCAACAATGAATTTTCCTGTCTCTCGCCATAGCATATCACACCATACCCCTCAATAATATGTAGGGCTCTCAGCTATGAACATAAATATGAGTAATATATGACATTTCCCTACTACAGGGTATCCTAGATTAATAATCTTCTTGTCAATTTGTTAATAACTCCTTGTACTTTCTAATACTATTATAGGCTTGCAAATCACTTAGTAAATGAAGCCAGACCCCAAAAATTACTGGACACCATAAGAGGCTATGGATGTGAACTGGAAGTATACAAAAAAGGCAGTACAGGCTTGAATGAGTTAAGGAATATAACAACCATACAGGACATTCATGACACATCATAAAGTACTCTAAGAACTAATCCAGTGTGGGGATGGATAAATGATATTTTACAAATAGGCACATCAGCAAGTAGGGGTATGAAAAACAGGCAAGAAGGGCCTGGAATTTACTGGTAGAAATTAGCTTTGGAGGGAATGGTAGAAGAAGTTAATGAGCCTAAGCTTAAGTTTGGACTGTAAGTTAAGAGACTGTCTTTCCTATCAGGGACTGGTACACTATGAGGATGTGGGGTTGGGGGGTGCTATGTGAAGGACTAGCTCTCGTAAAATTTTAGTTGAATCTAGAACAGAACTGAACATTAAAAGGTAATAATTAGTAGGGCATATACAATATTGCTTGGAAAGTTTAAGAATCAATCAGTGGAGGTTAGAAAACAGAATGGAAAGACAATTTACAAAAGAGGAAAGTGAAGACATTTGTAAGGCTCCCCAACTACATAAAGTCCAGAAGGTTTAAAATTTGTATGAAGTGTTTGCATAGATAGCATTATACCCCAAGTATACCCCCAAGGGGATTTCATAAATTGTTTTCACATGTAGATAGCTAATGCTGGAGGTGTTCATAGGTACTTACTAGGCTTGCAGTCCATAGGACCACGGAGAAGCCCAGTCTAAATACCCAGTTACTCCCAGCACTGTCTGGTTAAGTGACTTGCTCAAGGTCAACCCTGTACCACAGGAACTACAATTCACAGTTTTAACCCTCTTTTTCAACTGCCAGTAGCAGTGAGTCAGCAGCTTTTAAAAATTCCTTACACTCTGACAAAATATTGAGGAAACAGGTGTAACTAAAGAAATTATTATTATTTTTTATTTTGGGCTGAGACATAGATAGGATCTGACATGCCAAGACATAGCACGGACTTGCTATGTATAATGCTATTGATGGCCAAAAATGCAATTACTATAAAATGCAAATCAAAGTAAATTTTCAACATAAAGAAAGTTCTGGGTATTGAGAAGTAGATTAAAAAAAATCTGAAGGTGGGCTCTTCAGAAAATGGAATGAGAAAATATCATAGAAATAAATCGAATTTGTGGAAACAGTGGATGCAGAATAATTTTCAGGAGGAGGAGTGAAATTTCAGGGACTGTAGAAACCGCGCAATTTATGTAATACTGGAGCGAACGAAAATGGTTAAAAAGAAAAATGCAAGACGTACTGCATGACAACAAAGGAAATTATATTCTGGTTCACCTTCTTTTCTTTTAATGTAAGTAACCCCATATTACTGATTAAATTGTGATGATTTAATAAAGAAAAAAGGTAATCCTGCCTCTAGTGATGTCTGCAGTTAAAGACACTGGAGAAAAGGCAAGAGGTCACTGTAATAGAGGGTGTTGATTAGCCAGCCTGCAATGGTAATACAGCGGCAAAGTGCCACTGAAAGCAGAATTAAAGCAACAGGACAGGGGGAGACAGGTACAAAAGTAAAATGCCAGCACTGGTAACATTTTTGGTATAGCCAAGAATGGAGAAGGCAATTTAAATAGAAACAGGGACATATAAAATACTCAGCAAACTTGACGAAAGTGTCAATTACCACAAAAATTCAATCGAATAAACAAGACTGCGGTAAACTTGGAAAAAAGTGTCCAGAACTGATTGACAAGCACAGAAGTTTATTAGAAAATTAAGCGCTTTCGTCCACAAATAAATTCACTTGGACTTCATCAGAACTAAATAGATAAGTCCCAACCCTCAAATTTAAATGCTCTCAAATCAGTAATTAACAAATTAACATAGACAATGTATCAGAATTAAACAGTCTGTAGTGTCAAAAAATCTATACGTTCAAACAATGAAAGAAATGAAAGCTTTATAATGTAAAGATTAATAAAGCTAAAAAATATATAAAATATAGATTAAGAGGAGTTGAAAGTTAAAATCAATTAAACCCTTTATAACCTCAAAAACATTTATATATGTTTATAAAAATGTAAAATACATAACACTAATGACACACATTTTATGTCCAACAAGAAATGAAAAATGATGTCAAAAACTACCAGTACTGTAACCAGTGTTTAGAAATTTTAAGTAATCATAATTATAGATTTGCTACCCTCATTCTATACACAGGTAACAATGAAACAGTCTCATTTAAACCTGGATGGGTGGTAGTGTTGAATCTTAACTGCCAGAACAACTTCCTAAATTTCAGCCTGTTTTCCCTAGACCTTCCTCGTGGGTCTGGGGATACTACTTCTAGTATCCCAAATTTAAAATCAGTTCTAGCAGTTCAAAGAAAGTTTGTACAGGGAGTTGTTAATATTTTTCTTTATATTATCATTAAAATGTTCATAAAGCCTTCTTCTAAAAGCCCATGTTTTACCAGCATAATAACTAGGACACCCACTGCACCTAGCAATGTAAACTACCCCCCTCCCTTTGTGTTTAAATTTCAACTTTCTTCAGGCAATTATCTTTTAATAAAATTATCCAAAAAATGGTGTCACCTGTTAAAATAACTACATTGGGAGCAACTTCCACACTCAATACCCTTATCACCATCTGATGTACAAGTTGGATTTTTGAAGTATTGTTTTTTTTTTTTTTACATTTCCTGCTGTTTTGTATATAAAACTTGGTCTAGTTCCAGTTTTCTCCAAAACACTGTCATTTGTCTTAAAATACTCCAGTTAGCCTTAATAATGGTTTTGACAGCTAAAGTATTACAGTTATATTCCACACGAGCACTTTGTAAGAAATCTAAGTTCTCATTGTCATTATCTCCAGTTGTAGCTGTCAAGCTCACTCCTAACAAAACTTTATAAAAACGTCCCAAACCTAGGAAAATACTACTGATTTCACCAGCCATTTTCTTAGGATGTCCTCTAGCCACAAACATTCTTTCTAGCTGTTACATTTCAACACCAAAAACTTCTTTACTCAAAATCATACAGGTTAATGTAGAGACTTACCTTTTAGTGAACCCTTTTTAAGTGAAAAGGGGTGCAAACTATTAAAGTGCAGGTAGGTATTACTAAAAGTAAGTTTTCTGTACATGTTAGAATCAAACCTACCTCTATGTTTAGTAATGGTTGTATCCAGGAAATGTACCTTATCTATATACTCATTTTAAACATAAAAAAACAAGTCAGTTAGTTGTGTTATTTATGAAATGAACACATTCTTCATCTCTTTCCTCAGTGCCATTCCATAAAATAAATATATCATTATGATACCCAAGGTACAAAAACATAATGATGGTGCAACCCTGAATTAAAATATAAAACACGTCTCCCACGTCAAGAAAACAAAATTAGCAAAAAATTGGGGCACAGGCTGTGCACAGTGCAACCACCTTTGGTATGACTAACATTTTTCAAAAGTACATTATTTTCTACAATGACAGTCATACAAGCAATAATCAAGTTAATATCGGAATCTGAAAGAAAATAACAAGCCATCAAAGCATTGTGGAAAACTTCAATTCTAGTATCCTGTGGAATTTAGGAAAACAAATCCTGCATGTACACAGTCAAATACAATAAATTATCTATAAAGACTTTCAGTACTTCTTCCTAGAATAATTTATTACTTATAAAAGAGTTGAGAAGTCTATCAACCAGAACAGCAAAGGGGTAGATCTTAGAATACAGAGCATCCACAACAGGTCTATAGGAAGGATGTAACACATCCTTGTGGACCTTCAGATTGCAAAAAGTGGAAGGTACCAAAGGAGATTTACTACTCAAAAACCTATGTAAATCAAAAGAAATAATCCCTTGTGTAAACCAATTGTACAGCTGCAAATCTATCTACCTGTAAGCAATATTGATTTCATTCTTAGACATGTGCTCATTGCGACCCCACTTAAAGCCAGGACAGTAATTAAGGACCCTCAAAATCCTCACCACTGCCTCGAAGAGAGCGTCACTGAAAGCAGGGATAGACGTACACAATTTCTCCTATGAGTATACTGGGAACAGGCTCCAAACCCGGGACTGAACTATATACTTCACTCCAGGTCCCCAAATTAGTCTTCACACTAACCACTGCAGAGCACTGTGTCCCAGTTGTAGGTATTTGACATTCACACATACAAACACTCTTGGGAAAGACTGGCACAAATTTACCTGCTATGTCCTTTTCCCCAAATTACACGGTAATGGCTGCCACTAGTCAAATACCACAATACCCTTCAAAAGGGGTGTTCAATTATATTGGGTAAAATAAATACTGATATAAATAGTTGCACGTAATCCAAGCAGTAAGTAAAGCTTTTCGGTATGGCCCTGATGTTACCACAATAAGCATAAACACTCTCAGGTTACTAAAAGTACTTTCTAAATAACCAACCACAGCAAAAGATAGTAAAAAATATAATAAATAAAAACATGTATATACTGAATAACTGATTCTAATAAACTACAGAGTTTCACACACATGAATTATGAAAATAACACTTTAGGACAGATTTCACACTGAATGTAGAAAAACTCTACCTACACTTCTCTAACTATCTAAAGATAAACTGTCCCTGTCTCATCTAATCTAACTCAGCAAGGCAAGATTATGCTCTTCTGCTTGGCAAGATAAGAATTTATGGCCACTCTTCAGGATGTTGTCTGGTCCTCAGTGACTGGAATAACAACTCCTACTATTATTGCTGAACAGCTATGGAAAACCCTGAGTGATGACTACTGATCTGGAAACCAACAACTGAGCAACTACTACTTTAACCGACTCAGAACCTGCTTTTACAGCAGAATTTTTTTTAAAGTCACAGAAAGCTGTTATGAGAATTCTACTCTCTCATATCAGACTTTATAAAGTAAACAAAACAGAAGTTATGGGGATTCTATTCATTTCAGCTACAGCACACATCTAGGTGATCTGACTGCCATAACTTTTAGTTATGTACTCACCATAACTTCAGATGTTTGGGATCCATCTCGCCTACATTCTGACTGATGGGTTCGGAGCCGATCCCTCGGCTCCGACTCGGCACGCTTATGCCAAAGAGCGAAGTCTCTTATTGGCTGAGCTTACTATATCCCAGGATGCACCACTACCAGTCCCCCAGATCTAGTTTGTCCGCATACATGCACACATGCACGCACTGCTTATATAACATCGTCAGATGAAACAAGATAAAAACAGTAGAACTCAAAACCGTTCAATCTCCTCTGATCTCCAAGGTAGGGGAAGGAGGGAGGTATTAGGAATGTAAGGCGAGATGGATCCCAAACATCTGAAGTTATGGTGAGTACATAACTAAAATATGTTATGTGATCCTATCTCGCCTACATTCTGACTGATGGGACAGCGTCCCTAGCACCTGAATCCTGGGTGGCTCACTGGAAAACACTCCTGAGTACCGTGGAACCAAATGATGATCGACCTTTAGATGCCACATCCAATTTATAGTGGGAAATGAAAGTGTGCGGGTTGGACCAAGTAGCCGCAGCACAAATCTCAGAAATAGCGAGCTTGGAATGAAATGCAATAGAGGTAGCCATAGCTCTAGTAGAGTGAGCTTTGACAGATGTTGTAAGTTGCTTATTTGAAGAGGAATAAGCCTGAGTTATGCAATCTCTAATCCATTTGGCAATAGTAGCTTTTGTGATGGTTTTACCCAGTTTATTATCTGAAAAGGACACAAACAATTGGTCTGTTTTTCGAATCTGTTGAGTCCTGTCTAGATAGAAGCGCAATTGCCTGTGAACATCCAACTTATGCAAGGTGTATTCCGCTTTGTTTGAAAATTTTGGAAAGAAAACTGGTAGCTCTAGAGATAGACTAGAACAAACTTTTGGAACAAAGGATGGATTAGGCCTAAGTGATACTCTATCCTTGTGAAAAATCAAGTACGGTGGTTTGATAGATAGGGCTTGAAGTTCTGAAACTCTTCTTGCAGAGGTAATTGCAACTAAGAAGGCAGTTTTCCAAGACAGATATTTCAACACACATGTAGCAGCCGGTTCAAAAGGGGGAGATGTTAAGGCACTAAGTACCAAATCAAGATCCCACGGAGGCGCAGGATGAAAGACTGGGGGTCTTAAAAGCACAGCACCTTTTAAGAAAGTTTTACATAATCTACTACTCATCAACGGTGGGTCTATGGACTCGTGAAATTTGGAGATAGCTGCTAGTTGGACCTTAATAGTAGAGACTGAAGATCCTTGATTAAACAAGGATGTTAAAAATTTCAAGATGTCTGGTATCGGGGCAGTAATAGGGTCTAAACCTCTGAGTTGAGCCCAGATAGCAAACCTCTTCCACTTACTGTGATACAATTTCTTAGTGGTGGGTTTGTGGGCAGAAGATAAAATGTGAATAACTTCAGGGTCCAAGGTGTGATTTCTGACTAAAGTCGGAAGTGGAGGAGCCAAGCTGCTAGCTTCAAAGTGTGAAGGGACTGGTGCTGTTGTCCCGACTGATGAATCAGAAGGTCCGGAGTTAGATCAAAAAACCAAGGACCGTCCAGAGCATATTTCTGTAGGTAGGGGAACCATACCTGACGATGCCAGTACGGAGCAATTAGAATCATTGTGGACCCCAATTGGGAAGCTTTCTGGATAACTTTGGGAAGGAGTGGAACCGGAGGGAAAGCATAAAGCAGTCCTGTTGGCCAAGGTTGGACTAGAGCATCCGTAGCTGCTTCCCCTTGACGCGGGGTCAAGGAAAAGAACCTTTTGCACTTCGTGTTTTGTGGTGTTGCAAACAGGTCGCAGCACGGAGTCCCCATCTTTGAAAACCTGAGCTGCTACAGCTTCGTTCAGGGACCACTCGTGAGGAGAAAGAATAGTCCTGTTCAGTCTGTCTGCCAATACATTGGATTTCCCTGGAATGTGGGTCGCTACCAGGAAGCGGTTGGTAGCCACTGCCCATTCCCACACCCTCATGGCCTCTCTGCAAAGGGGCTAGGATCTGGTCCCTCCTTGTTTGTTTAGATACCAGACCACCGACATGTTGTCTGTGTGGATAGCGATAATGCCTTGAGGGAGAAAGTTGTGGAGGGCTTGTAGGGACAGAAGTACAGCCCTCATTTCCAACACATTGATATGGAGAAAGGTTTCGTTTGGAAGCCAAGATCCCTGAACTGACCTGCCCAGACAATGCCCCCCCCCACCCAGTCTGGGAGGCATCCGTTGTCAAGGTGGCTACCGGAGGGGGCATAACAAAAGGTCTTCCCTGATTCAGATTGGATGGCAGAAGCCACCAGCGGAGGTCCCGCTTTTCGTTTCTGTAATCAGTATGTGATGATTGAGGGGGAGATCCTGAAAGGACCATTGTGTCGATAACAGCCACTGAAGAATCCTCATGTGCAATCTTGCCAGAGGAACTAGGAGAACCGTGGCAGACATTGAACCTAAAAGTTGCAGGACCAACCTGGCTGGGGCTTTGGATCTTAGAAGCAAGGCTCGGACTTGACCTTGTAATGTTTGTATCCTTTCGGTAGGAAGGAAAACTCGCATCAATTTTGAGTCTATCTCTGCTCCTATGAATCTTATGCGCTGAGAAGGCAGCAAGACAGACTTTGACCAGTTGAATGTAATTCCCAGGGAAGCACCCAGGGAGATGGTGGCTTGTAGGTTCTCTAGTGGTGGCAGTCAGGAGCCAGTCGTCCAGATAGGGAAACACTTGGAATCCGAGACTCCTCAGGTGAGCAGTCACTACTGCCAAACACTTGGTGAACACCCTGGGGGCTGTGGTGAGACCAAAGGGCACAGCACAAAATTGGAAATGACTGTCTCCCAGGCTGAAGCGCAGATATCTTCTGGACGCCTGATGTATCGGTATGTGATAATAAGCGTCCTTGAGATCTATGGAGCACATCCAAACACCTTTCTTCAACAATGGGAGGATGGATTGTAAAGTGACCATTCGGAATTTGGACTTCATGACGGACTGGTTTAGTTTGCTGAGATCCAAAATGGGTCTCAGGTCCCCTGTCTTTTTTGGCACTAAAAAGAACCTTGAGTAGTTTCCGGATCCGATCTGGTCTGTGGGGACCGGTTGGATGACTCCTTTTTCTAGCAGCTTTGAAGCTTCTACGGCTGCAATTTCCCTTTGACTGGGTGGTGGGTTCGGGATTTTTTTGGACAGTGGGGGTGAGTGTGTGAAGGGGATGGTGTAACCTCCGGCAATAATCCGGCACCCATCTGTCCTGAGTAATAGACTCCCAGGCTTTTAGGTGCTTGGCAACGGCACCCGACTGGCTCGAGCAGCACAGCCGGGCAATCCCTCATAGAGTGTGGGAGGCTGAAGAGCCACGAAAGGACTCATGGTCTCCATTGTTGCGGGGCCTCTGCACGCCTCTGGGACGGCGTCTCCCAGAATAATTTCCCGACCTCTGCCTCTGGAAGGGGAATGTTCCTGCTGTTGGGAAAAGAATTTCTGTGATTTATGGAACCACATCTTCCCTCCTCTTTTAGCCTTGGGATAAGGCAGAAAGGGAGTGGAATAACGGCTCCCACGGCAGATAAAGTCTTTCCCTCTTGCTCACAGCGGTAAGAGTGTCTTTTACCTTGGCTCCAAACAAAGAGGACCCATCCAAGCTAGCGCCGGCAAAGGAAGACTTGCAGGCCTCCGCAAATGACACAACGGAGCCAGGCTTGTCTCCGAGAGCCACGCCTGTGCCTGCCGCTCTCGCCCCGCCGCATATGAAATGAGCCTGATGGACGAGTTAGAAATCGAGGTAAGGATAGCCAACTGAGAGCTAACCGACTGGGCTAGCTGCTCAGGTAGGTTACCTGAGAGGGAGTCTGAGAGCTCCTTGACCAGATCCCTCTGTAGTCTGGTGAAATGTGCCAAATAATTCAGGGACCTCAGAGTAAAGGCCGCTGAAGTCAGGGTGCGCTTCCGCACCGGTCCATGCTCCTAGACTCCTTATTAGGAGGATGGACGGACGTCAAGCCTCTGCCACGTCCTGCTGGGTAGCAGATGCCACCACCATGGCATCTACAGCCACGCCTTTTCGCCAAGAACTCCTTCTCGGGTGGGGCAGACAGAAATTTGTTAGGGCGAGAAGGCACTGGTTCCACAGTATCTGGATGTTCCCGCCCTCCGACAAACCAAATCCAGGAGCTCGTCAAGGGCGGAGACACCCAGGAGGCGGAGGGCTGAGCGAAGGCCTTGAGAAACACTGACTCATCAACGGAGGGTTTGGAATTCCAGCCGCCTCGTTGTTTAAGGATTTCTAGAATGTCTGCAAATGAGACATCATCCGAGGACGACTTTGGGGACCCCTCCGCATCATCAAGATCAGTGTCCGATGTAAGAGACCCATCGGGGAGTCCACGTGCTTCCTCTTGCGATCTCTTCCTTGGGGCTCCTCCAAGACAACTCGAAGAACCCTCAGGAGGAGGGGAACCCCAGTGGGGGTAACCTCAGGCCGGGCTCCGCTGCCTAGAGACAGAGGAACTGCCAAAAGGCCAGTCTCCAGGGCCAGGGAAGCTGCCGGTAAAGCCGTAGAGGTGGTCAAGAAGACTTGGCCAAGGCACTCCTCATAGCTCTGAAAGCCGGACCCCCAGAATCCTGGGAATGTCCGGTCCCCGGAGCCATGATAGCAGACGGAAGTCCCGCGGCCGAAGCACCGAGAGGGAGGCTCGGAACCAACAGCATTGGTCCCGAAACGTCACCCCCGGGTCCGGCCGAAGTCCATGTGCTAAACTCGGACCCGAAGGCCGGGGTTGGAGTAGGGGTCGGAGCCGACCCTAGGATCTCTACTGGCTCCATCAGCACCTGCTCCGACGGAGCCTAAGCGGTCGGAAGAGGAATGGCAATGGAGTGGGCTATCGGCTCCGAAGCCAATTGGGTTGGAGCCGAAACAAATTTTTGAAAGACTGGGGACTGGAACAGTCTTTGGAGCACCCTGTCTATGTCCGAATCTGACATCCTCGATGACCTAGAGGAGACCGAACGGGTTCGAGTAGGCCTCTCCAACGGCCCCAAGGGACTAGGGGACTGGCTCCGAGGCGACTCGATAACTATCGGCGCCGAAGGAATGCACAAACCAGTTTCCATCGGTGCCAAGGACTTCGCCGAGGAGGAAGTGTCTGAAGCCGGACAACCTTCATCGGCTCCGAGATCAGTGGAGCCGATAAAGGTGACCCGCCTCGATGCCCCAGCCATCGGCTCCGAGCCAGAGGAGTGAGACTGGAGGCATTGAGGCAGACCGTTCGCCCTCGGCTCCGAAGTCCTTGGAGCCGAAGGAGAAGCCTGCCTATGTCTTTTGGCGGTCGGATCCCACGGACTGGTTGGAGCCGCCCTTTTCTTATTAGCAGGAGAAGGAGAGGACGCTAATGCTTCTTCAAAAGAGGGTTTTATAAGGCCTTTCAAAATAAGTTTATTTTTCCTCTCTTGGAGGACCCTCGAGGAAAAAGCGTGACACACGCTGCAGGACTCCTGCAAATGTTTGGCGCCCAAACAATATACACAGAGAGAGTGGTCATCCGTGATAGACATTTTAAAACTGCACTTAGTGCACTTCTTAAAGCCCGAAGGCCTAGGTGCCTGAGACATTATAACAACAATTCAGTAACTCTCTCACAGAAAAAAACCCACTATTCTGTATTGTCTTTCTAACACTACAATGATTAGCTTACGGTTGCCGGTTAAGATTGACAGCCAGATAACAACAGAGAAAATAACTCAAGGGGATCCTAGAACCCCTAAGGATTTGAAAGGGACTGACTGACAGGGAAAGGCCCTACAGATCAAGGAGGCCTCTAGTCAGAACAAACACACAATCACACACAAATTTTCCACAAAAAAAATTTCCAGTCACACACAAAAGTACAGAGTAGCTGTTAAAACAGCTTTTTGTTATAGAAATAGCAAATTCCTGACAGAAAAAGTTAGTGAAAACACTACTTAGCTCAGCCAGCTCGAGACCGCGTCTTTGCTAGTTAGCGCAAGGGGGAGGGGTCTTTGGGGACCTTTTGGTAAGGG